>NC_091125.1:151706620-151946620 GCF_040183065.1 Periplaneta americana
TGTATGTATGCATGTATGTATGTATGTACTATTCAGGTATGTAGGCATGCATGTGTGTACGTATGATCCATCTATCTGTCTTAGGGCCGATTGTATAAACCGTTTAGTCTTAGATCAGAGGTTAAATTGATCCTCCTCCTAGCTGAACTTGGAATTTTGTGTTGTATAAAGTCTAATGTGAGATTAATTTGTCTTAAACTAAAGTCAACTTTGACTGAAAAAATTTCTCCGATTAAGTTAGATGATCCAAATTCAGTTATTTCTTTTCTGTTTGAAATATGCGAGTGACAGATAGTGCAAAAAGAATAACCATTGTTATTAATATTAATACATATGGTAGATATATATATATATATATATATATATATATATATATATATATATATATTTCAATGTCTTACCTTAATACACAAACATTCTCATATATTTTATAAGGCTTTATCGTGTTCAGCAGTATCAAATAACATAACCTATAATTATATTATGTTTATAACAGCCATTAATTATTAATGTATATGATAGGTACATTAATTTTCAATTAACTGTATTAATAAACGAAAATTGTCGTATTATAAAGCTTTATTACGTTTAGCAGTATCAAACACCATAACATGATAACAACTTGGAGAACGGTCAACCTTCTTCTTATTGTCCGCCATTATTTACAATGCACAAAACAAACCAGTGTCTCCAACAGAGTGTACGGAAAGTCACTAAAAATTAATTGGAAAGTCGCCAAAAAGTAATTGGAAAAATGCTAGATTTCTCATTATCAACAAAGAAAGATTAAATTTTGTTACTATGGGGTGCTAAAAAGGTCGCTAAATCCCTATTTAAGCAATATAAAAGTTAATTGTCGTTGCAAAAGAGTTCAAGTCGATAAATTGGCAACACTGAACAAATCTGTACAACATGCGATATTGCCAAATCCTTTTCACGTGAACTTAGATTGCGTTTGAACCAAGGTAATTTGATCGCAGAAAAGTTTTATACAATAGAAGACGTGTCTGAACTCGGTTCACTTTCCGATCTTCGATCGAAGTTGATCTTTAGTCAGGGAGTTTTATACAATTGGGCCTAAGTGTTATGTTTTATTTAACGACGCTCGCAACTGCAGAGGTTATATCAGCGTAGCCGGATGTGCCGCAATTTTGTCCCGCAGGAGTTCTTTTACATGCCAGTAAATCTACTGACATGAGCCTGTCGCATTTAAGCACAGTTAAATGCCATCGACCTGGCCCGGGATCGAACCTTGGGCATAGAAGGCAGCGCTATACCAACTCGCCAACCAGGTCGACACCAACAATAAATATACATCTAGATTTGTAATGGTGAATACGCCTAATTAGGTCTACTTTGCCTTTGTATGTATGTATACATGTACGTATGTATGTAGGCATGCATGTGTGTATGTACGATCCATATATCTGTGTAAATGTTATGTTTTATTTGATGACGCTCGCAACTGCCGAGGTTTATCAGCGTCGCCGGTGAATTTTGTGCCGCAGGAGTTTTTACATGCCAGTAAATCTACTGATATGAGCCTGTGGCATTTAAGGACATTTAAATGCCATCGATCTGGCCCGGGATGGAACCCGCAACCTCGAGCACAGAAGGTCAGCGCTGTACTAACTCGCCAACCAGGCCGACTCTATCTATCTTACCTACCTACATACATAAACTATTAGTAAGTATGTATGTATCCAATGCCTACCCACTTCACTTTACATGATTCGAGTTCCGCATATAGCGGATCGATGGCAGGACTGTGACCCATATTCTAGTTGCACACCACTTCGGCGGGCCACGCTGTACACGTGTAGTGTCTGTTGAAAGTTTTGTCGTGTGCCAGGGTGAGTGTATGTGTAAGTATTGGTGTAAGTGTACTATATGAAATGAGTGATGATAATGATGTGGAAGGCAGAAGGGGAAACCCGATGCCGGCACGTAGCCTACTCCGAACTATTAGTAAGTTATTTGTGTGACTACTACTGGATTCCGGGGTTTTCCCTCAACCAACTGGATCAGAATTGCTGGATAATTTTCGGCGTTGAACCTCGGACTCATTTCACCATCATTAATTCACATATCATCATCATCATCATCATCATCACCCATACAATAGCCAGGGTTAAGTTCACGGTGCGGCGCGCTGTACTTGTACAAGAGCGCGGCCGTTCGGCTACCCAATCATTCACAAGAATAGGAGTGGTAAGCACAATAAGCCTCAGGCTGCAGTGTAAGCCTTCGGGTCCATCCTCCGTACAAGAGAAAAAAAACTACCACTGGAACCAAGTTCCCCCAGTATTATAAAGAGATAATAGAGAGTTTTCCAGGAGATGCTTGCCCTCGAAAATCACAAGCCACCCATTCCACCAAAATTCCGGGATTCCGAAAAGCAAGTGAAATCTCCGAATTCCACTTTACAGTCATTAAACCCGTAGTGTCAATGAATTCCAGAAACCAATACGAAATAAATGGTTCCGATTCCACTTTTCCTCATTTTTTCGTATCCAGTGAGAATCTTTTCAAATGATACTCGGGAGGAAATTAAACACAGAATAAATATGGGACATGCGTGTTATTATTCGGTTGAGAAGCTTTTGTCATCTAGTCTGCTGTTAAAAAATCTGAAAGTTAGAATATAAAACAGTTATATTACCGGTTGTTCTATATGGTTGTGAACTTGGACTCTCACTTTGAGAGAGGAACATAGGTTAATGGTGTTTGAGAATAAGGTTGTTAGGAAAATATTTGGGGCTAAGACGGAAGAAGTTACAGGAGAATGGAGAAAGTTACACAACACAGAACTGCACGCATTGTATTCTTCATCTGACATAAATAGGAACATAAAATCCAGACGTTTGAGATGGGCAGGGCATGTAGCACGTATGGGCGAATCCAGAAATGCATATAGAGTGTCAGTTGGGGGGCCGGAGGAAAAAAGACCTTTGGGAAGACCGAGACGTAGATGGGAAGATAATATTAAAATGGATTCGAGGGAGGTGGGATAAGATGATAGAGACTGGATTAATCTTGCTCAGGATAGGGACCAATGGCGGGCTTATGTGAGGGCGGCAATGAACCTCTGGGTTCCTTTAAAGCCAGTAAGTAAGCAGTAAGTGAGAATCTTTTCAGTATTGCTGTAGGCCTATGCAATATTTTCTTATATAGTCTACGTATTAATTAATCTTTTAAACGGGTTTCAACCACCAATTTTGCTGTCTACAAATTTATTCTCTTATTGCGAATTCAGGGATTTTTCATCGCAGAAAACAATATTAACTGACATAGGGTAACAATATTTTTCTAGAAATTATAGAAAAATTACTTGTGTTCTATTGTAGGCCTAACCAGTGTTGAGTACAACAATGTAAGGACTTCTTTTTTCCGCGTCGCTGTTATTTCCGGCAGCCAATCGCGTTACTACTCGGCTACATTTAAACTTGCGCGTCTTGTCACTGGCCGCTGATGACGTTACGCACTTCCATTGTTGCCACATTAGTAAACAGTTGTAAATTAATATAGGCCTACTGTCCTGCTCGGCTGCGAATAGGTATAAAATGTGCAGCAACGCAGCCAACTTAAGACGTAAACAAAGAGGAGGAGCCACGCCGAAAATAACGGCAACGCGGCTATATTTCCTGCAGTCTGGTAAGGATTTGACGTTGCTGGAAAACTATTTACTTGCGTTTATGTATTTTATTTGGTAGGATATTAAACACAGACAGAACTGCGAGCATGAATTCCAAAATAAATACGAGGGTGGACCCAAATGTAAGCGGAACCTAACTGTTGCGCGCGCATGCTTTGTAATTACGAGTTGTGCTGTTAGGTGGTGTTAGTTTGGGGTCTCCCGCGACCGTTAGTGAGCTGGCGTCAGTCAGAGTTAAGTGGTTTGTTTGTGGTTCTGTGTTGTTTGCGTTCCTGTTTCAACCGTTTGGCGATTAGTGAGATGGCCAACCACAAGGAACAAAGTGTGCGTGTGAAATTTTGTTTTCTGTTAGGGAAAACTGCAGCCGAGACCGTTGGGATGCTTCGGCAAGCCTTTAATGATGATGCTTTGGGGAAATCACAGGTCTACGAGTGGTTTTCCCGTTTCACATCTGGCAACATATCAACTGAAGACATGCCACTCCCCGGGCGTCCTTCGACAGGAAGAAATGACGAAAACATTGCCAAAATCAAACGTGCAATTGATGAAGATCGTCGAAAGACCATTGACGAAGTTTCTGAGCAAACGAACCTGTCATGGAGCACGGTTCAGCGAATTTTAACCGAAGATTTGCACATGAGACTGGTGTCTGCAAAATTTGTTCCTCGCTTGCTCACAGATGACCGAAGAAAAAACCGCGTGAGAATTTTCCGCGACTTGAAGAGTGAAGTGCAGAACGATCCAAATTTTCTTAAAAGAATTGTGACTGGGGATGAGTCTTGGTGCTGTGGGTACGATGCAGAATCAAAGCAAGCATCGAGCCAGTGGAAAACTTCAAATTCACCACGACCCAAGAAAGTACGTCAAATGCGATCCAATGTGAAAACAATGTTGATTTGTTTTTTTTTTTTTTTAATGTGAATGACACTGTCCACAAAGAGTTCGTTCCGCCAGGACAAACAGTGAACCAACATTTCTATTTGGATGTGTTACGAAGATTACGAGAGAGTGTGCGACGAAAACGGCCCGAAATGTGGAGAAATGGGAACTGGTTACTTCACCACGACAATGCCCCAGCCCACACAGCTCTGACGGTCCGACAGTTTTTGACAAACAACAACATGGTGATTGTGCCTCATCCAGCCTACTCACCCGATCTGGCTCCGTCGGACTTTTTTTTTTTTTTCCACGGATGAAGAAATGTCTGAAAGGAAACCGATTCAGTGATGTGAATGACGTCAAAGAAAACACGCTAACGGCTTTGAACAGTATCCAACCTCAAGAGTTCCAGCACTATTTTCAGCAGTGGCAAAAGCGTTGGGACAAGTGCATTAATGCACATGGACAATACTTTGAAGGGGACTAAAGTACTGTGAATGTAGAGTTCAATAAAAATGAAAAAAAAAAAAAAAAAAAAAAAAAAAAACATTCCGGTTATTTTTGGGTCTCCCCTCGTATTTCGTAAATAAAAATAAAAACCTGCCCCAAATTGCTTAGCAACGAATACATTTTAGCGGTAAAATAATTTCAATTTTCCTACAAAATTGTCTTAATATTGTGTCGGTCTTAATCACCTGTACATATAGCTACATACTACGGGTTCCTTGCCTAATTAGCTACGTTCTTAGCTAATAATATAGTACATCGCTAAGCTTAGCTATTTGCTTACTGAGACGCACCAATGCTCGGTCGCAGTTCGCCACTGCAGGCTGTACGTAATATATAAACCAGTTTATACACCTCGAACCCGATTTTATAGCGGCTTCACGCTGGCCTCAACTTATTATAGAAGCAGTGCGAGCCCTCTGTGAGTCGACAGCCATCTCCAAGGAAACCTGTTCGGCGCGCTCACTGTCCAATGGGGCCGTATCACAACTATCACTCATTTTGTGCACACGCTATGCCTTGGTCTGGAGACCTGCCAAAAATCTGGAGAATCGCAGGCATCTTAGAGCAAACGGTGTTATGCCAATGAAAATTATAGACTAATAGAAATCAGTCCTTCTTTTCTGATGGAAATTTTGTTATATTTTTTTATCATGGAACCGAGAAATGTGTTAGTAATTATGTTTGTAACAATTTTCCTTTGAACTCCGCGACAAAATTCTGGTGTATTCGACAGTAATAAAATCATCTCCCCGTCCGCTATTATACACAGAGTTCCACCACCTTTTTATCCAAAAGAAAAGAACTAATAATAATAATAATAATAATAATAATAATAATAATAATAATAATAATAATAATAATAATAATAATAATAATTTATTTTTATTTATTTATTTATTTATTTAGAATATTAACGTGCAAAAACAACAGCACAAGGCCAATTACAGTTTAGCACGATACAAAACAGAACAAAACAACAAATGATGATGAGAATGAATGATAGAAAATGGCAATGAGATGAAATACAAACAATATAATAGTCTACATCAATCATTGATCAAATAATAATTATAAAATTATAAATTTAGTACAATAAGATAATTGAAATAATGCAATAGTCTACATTAATCAATTGACCAAATGCAAGAAATAAAATGGACAAATAATTATAAAATTAGATCAGTGAGTTAAAAACTCAAAGACATACTACACATTAAATGGATCCAAGTTGAATCCATACAAATTAGCATATTTAATGCATCTGCAGACCGGAGAGAGAGATTTAGGATTCTTATTATAAAACAATTTATGAAATCTTAAACCATTAGCAGGAATACGAAGACTGATATTGCTTATGAAAGATTCACAATCAATATCACCCTTAATGACTTTACAAAAAAAAAAAAATAATCAAGATCCTGACGTCTGGTGAACAAACTACCGCAAATGAAATAATTGCATTTAATCTCATAGTTATAATCGGAATTTGGTAAAAATCTATAAGAACACAAGGAAATAAATTTTCTTTGAATATTCTCCAATTTAGCCGAGTCAGTGGAAGTAATGGAGTTCCATACAACAGGTGCATATTCAAGCTTGGATCTAACCAACGTATAGTATAAAATTAATAAACACATAGGAGTGGAAAAAGAATAAGTTATAGACCTAATTAGACCAAGCATTCTTAACGAATGGGTATAAATATATTGCACATGATCATGGAAATATAATTTAGAATCAAGTAGGACACCAAGATTCTAATACAATCTTTCTTAGTAATTACGACATTACTGAGAGAATAGTTAAATTTTAGGGAGATAGTTAATAATAATAATAATAATAATAATAATAATAATAATAATAATAATAATAATAATAATAATACACTATAGATTGATTAATTCGGCATTGGAGAATTTGAATTATTACATAGTTGGGATAGAAGTCTATTTCCCTTGAAATTCCAATTTAAACCAGTACTAGAAATTCACATGTAGTAAGAATAATTTTTTCGATACATTTGAATAATTCGAACTGGGACATCATTAGATGTAAGAGGGAATGGAATTGAATTTTGGGTGAATACTTTGGTAGTTTTCCATCATAGTTATTATTTGCAGTAGTTCTATTTTCTTTCTTCCGTACTTCTCTTAATTTTTCTTCCTATTCTCTATTATTGTCGTCCTTATATTTTTATAATTTTTTCTTGTCTTCCCTCACCCTCTTCTTTTATGTTTCCTACCCTTTTTCGTTTCTCTGGTACTTCTTTCTTCGTTCCCTTACTACTACTACTACTACTACTATTATTATTATTATTATTATTATTATTATTATTATCATCATCATCACTTCCTTTATTATTCTTCTTTGTATAAGAATTGGACAAGATTTATATATACAGAGTGTAAGAGGTATAAGTGCCATTATTTTATGATTATTTATGTCATAAGGAAGAAAAAATGTCGTTACAATTTTTTTTCTCATTGTAATATTTAACTAATTATTAAAGTTTACAATATTAGACGTTTGACAACGTTGCTCGATGAGGAGGAGGGGATTTACAGGTACACGGTACAGATCAAGCGGGTACAGACATACCGGTAGCCTACAGATGCTCTGTTCTAATGCAGAGGCGGACCAGGACAACTGTTGTTTACATAAAACGAGCAGCAAATACAAACTTTCAATCTCATTAACAGAACATAACGGTAAATTTCCATTTTATTTAACAATATTGGTAATATTAGTCCATTTTTTATTGTACGTCTTAGGGTATGTACACGTTGGAGCAACGATAAACGATAAGAGAAATGATCTAGCGACGCTTTGGTATTATCAAAGAATCAAGTGTTCATATCGGAGCAACGAGGTCGCGGGAAGCGAACATTTTGTTTTATCAGTAGAAGATATTCTATGCATCCACTTAATGAAAGAAGATATATAGGAAATATCAGCTGCTAAATTCAAGGTTAATGTAACTTAAATACGTACAAAATTCAAGCCGTTTCTCATTCCAAAGATAGTATAAATTCGTTGTGTTGTGATTGGTTCTTGTGATCACATAACATATATGACGAATAAACACAACTGATCAATTTGTCAATATCTACAATAATTAATTTAATAAGCCGAAATAATAATAAATCGATTAATATTCGGATATATTGATAACCACCGGTAATTATACATATTAATATTATCTTAATCAGAGATCATATGAACGACAAGAGCGAAGAAAATGGAACTTTTCTTTTTCGTCGCTTTTATCGTGTATCTTCGCTTTTATCGTCGCTCCAACGTGTACGTACCCTAAAAAAGAAACAATAATGATTTACTGCACAAAATCACACGAACTTTTTTTCTAATGCAAAATTTTAATCCATAAAGCAGTATCATTTTGTAAAGAAATTTCTGGTTGTGTGATTTTCGAACCGGGGTAAGAGATTCCCAGTTTCTAACAATCGTTGAGAAACTGCTACAAAAGTTCGCCGATTAGGTAACCTTCTTTGCGGAAAACGTTGGCGGTACATCCTTTTGCCGCACTTGAATGATGACTTTCTCCATAATTTAATAACATATGCTATTCCTGAATTGTGAATGGCATTGTAAATTGTTTATTGAATACCCTGTACTGAACTGTCATCCGCTTGGCAGTAGCCTATACCATACAGAACAACCGGTAATAAAACTGTTTTGTAAATTCTTTCAGATTTTTTGACAACAAAGCTTCTCAACCGAATAATAACAGGCATTTCCCATATTTATTCTGCGTTTAATTTTCTTCCGAGTTCCATACTGTTGCTCCAAGGTATTTGAATTTTCCAACCTCTTCGAAGGATAAATCTCCAATTTTTATATTTCTATTTCTTAGAATATTCTGGTCACGGGACATAATCATATATAACTTACTTTGTCTTTTCGGGGTTTACTTCCAAACCTATCGCTTTACTTGCTTCAAGTAAAATTTCCGTGTTTTCCCTAGTTGTTTGTAGATTTTCTCCTAACATATTCACGTCATCCGCATAGACAAGAAACTGATGTAGCCTGTTGAATTCCAAACCCTCTCTGTTATCCTTTGTATAAGAGAAATATTAGATAAAAAAGAACTTTTATTTACAATAGGTAACAATCACTATGTAGCAAATGTTAATGTCTTGGTTTCACATCAGGAAAGTCATAAACTAGTCCGTCTTTTACGTCTGAATCGTTTAAAAAATGGAATATTTTAATATGAAAAGTACAGTTCCCACATTTTTCTTCATTAGGCTATTACTACTTAATTATTTCTTTTAATATTAAACTCATGGGGTGGGCAATTACCTCGCATTCTCCCTAAATGACACCTCTATTCCTCTATCCACATTCCGGTCGATTGCACCAAATCCACGCATTTGCATCCTGATTCTCGATGCTGTGCAGTTTTTGCTGTTCTCTATTAACAAAAAATTAAACGAAATTGTTGAAACAAAATTTCTATCTATAAAAGCAAAACACTGTGTCACCGGGATTCGAATATGGGGATTCCGACGTAGGGAGTCTAAAGACTGGCGTTTCTTCTAATTCGACGGGGCATGCGATGTTGACGCATGCGCCGAGAATAAGGTCGAGTGAAATTGGAAGCGCAGATTTATAGTTATTGTCGGTCTCACAGTTTGAGTCTATTGTGGCTATCTCCTGAATTCAAGCTGACACACAAGAAATATCGCACGTCAGAATTAAGACGTGTGGGCGCGGTACAGACCGGGTTGCATCCAACTGGCGCAGCTCCTCTAGTGTGTCCTGTCAGGGGATTTCTGAGGACGGGTGGACATTCACTAGTGGCATAAGACAGGCATGTCAATTGATGCCCACAGGAGCAAGCGCGCGCTTTAGCGCCCAGGAGAGACTGAGCGCTTTACAGCGGGAAGGAAAGAGACAGACGAAAGAGGTGGTATATGCCGCTTGGTCGAGCTATATTCAGGGATGGCCAGCACTGATTCAATAGATAAAGGGAAGAGAACTTATTAAAACTGTATCCATGTTAATTTTTAGATTTGCATGAGAAGTACAGGGACATCATTTTATTTTTACTTCAATTTTTATTGTACCTGAGTTTTTTAATGTACTTCACTCCCACCCCTTCTACTAATGAAGTTCCAACTGTTCTCCAGACAGAATCAAGGCCGCATATAGCAAACAGCACTGAGTTAGTGAGTATAGTACGTTCCAGAAATATGTTCGCGTTTTCCAGTGACGAAAAAGGTTTCAATATTGAATCATATTTTCGCACAGGTACTGTCCGTTTGCCTACGTCGCATCCCGATTTCCTCCACCAGCTTCTGCTCGCCCCTCTGTAAAAGCTGGGCTGTCTTAGCTCTTTTCTGAAAACATTAATTTCTGTTAGGAATTGGACGTTTACGTAATATTATACAACTGTTTAAAATAACTTAAATAAAAGGGCCTCGTTAAGTAATTAACTGTCACGTGATTTCCTCCCTTTCTACGATCCTGCGGCATAACCACTTGGACGGACAGTAGATAGCATGTCAGAGTAATTTTATCTGTGCGGGTCGGGCAGAAGTGAAGATTGAATTTACAGTACGTAAGGTAGGCCTACTCTTTTATAGAGTAGGTACAGAATTATTTCAACATGAGTTACTAGTACGAAGGACGAAACTGGCAGTTGGAATTAGATGCAATAGTCTATAGTGCGATAATATGCACAAAAGAACTGAAGCCTGTATCGAAATGAACGGCCACCATTTTAAAAAATGTGTTTAAATATCCATATTATGATTATTTTTCAATTTAACTTCATTCTCTAAATTGTACGCTAATGTGCTGTAGACAGTATAATATACACTGCATAATAATACGTTCGCATGGATAACTCAGTTCGTGAGTAAAAACACTTATTGATAATTCTGTACTGTATTTTGATTAAACAAAAACCTAATAAAAATTATCAAACTCAAAATACGATATATCCTAGTTTAAATGGGTGAATTACTTTTCTTCCCCCCTATACCTAGTAAAGTGATTTGTTTGTATTTTACGCCAGTATCATCGAACTCCAGCCGTGGAAGGGGGTAGCGAACGGTGTTTCCGGTTCTCTAAAGGTATAGCCAGGTTAATATTAAAAATGTTAGTAAAAATAAAATGATGTCCCTGTATAAGTGCGTTGTAAGAATGTAAGTTTTAATTTTAATGCTCATTTTTCACAAGTTTGACTTTTTTATTCAAAAGAAATATTTTCTCAACTTTTCGTACAGAAAAGTGAAATTTTCAGGTATAGGCCTATTTATTTAGTAGCCTTACAGAATGTTTTCGTAAATCTAATATACCGTATATACGTATTACTTAAGATAGTGTATTGAAAATTTTGAAAATATTCGCATGGAAATTGTTTGTAAGGAAATTAATTAACAAAGCAACTACTGTTACATCATAAGCAAAAGATACGTGCCCATGTGTTGTAAAAATGTCAGCTCTATAGATTCAGCACATTTCGAGAAAATAATTTAATATTCTGATGATAGGAAGTTGCTCACAAATATCACCTTAAAAGCATAATGCGGTAAGAGTTTTGTTATGTAATATTAGTTACACTTAAAACAGATCCAGCACCTAGGTAACTTTGCTTTGTACTGTAATTTTTTTTATTAGTTTATTGATTACTTTTGTAAGGCTAAAGATACCATCAATATAAATTCCAACTTATCATGTCATACTCAATCTCTTTCTTTGGAATATCACTTTCTTCATGAATGATGTGTTTCATCCACTTAATACAGTATAATATTATACTACTATGGAATTTAAGTGAATATTCCTTCTTAACTCTCTATTATGTTATTAAGATTTAAAACACAACTGCAATATTAAGAAATCAGCGTTTGTACTTTTGTTTTACAGAAAATATAGATAATTTTAAACAGAAAGAAGCCATATAAAAATAACGACATAAAATTTCACGTTCCGTTTGAAGTTTGTGCACCACTGTTTTCTTAATCCAACAGGTTGCTTATTCATATACACAACCCTTCTTCTTTCCATACTTAGCGCTTGCTGTCCGCGCACGACGTCAAGGTCAGAAAAATGCGCTTGCTTTGACATCACTGGCATAAGATGAAACAACATGAAACATAGGACCGTTATTCCCCTAGTCTCTCTTTGAAGGAGAAGAATGTCCATCTGTCTGCCGAGAATCGAACTTGGGTCCGCAACGTATCATAAAACATAGTACCTACAGCATAACATAGTGTAATAGGTCTGTAACATTTAACATATCGTAATATAATATACGTCCACATGAGCCGAAGAACATCCAACCAAAACGGGGGCAACGTGTGGTCAACACGAAGATTCTCCAACCGTTACAGCTATCATCCTATCGTGGCTTCCCAAATACATCACCGGCTATCACCGGTCCCATACACTGATTGAAATTTCATGAGAATATTTCTTTCCCACGAAGACTCGAACCAGCGCTCATTCCGTAACGCGAATTCAGGCATGATGATTTAGATCACGACGTTAACATAATACAGTATAGAACATAGTAGGCCTCAATGGCGGTTCGTGCCTAAAATGGCAAGGAGTTCACTACTTTTATGATATTACATAGTTTTCCAACAATTTAAACTATCTCATTTCTGAAAAAAGAATACTACAGTTCTTTGAAGTAGATAATTGCCTTAAAATAATCATTGTTGTGATCATTTGAAGCTTTCCTATAACAAATTTATTGATTTTCGTGATGGCGTTATCGAAAGGGGGAAGAATTGATATCATTCTTCATTCTGGTGGGTTAAGCCACAGAAATGTTGCAGCAGACTAGACGAACAGTTCCCTGGACATTGCATTGGTCGGTGTGGACCAGTAGAATGACCGGCCAGATCTCCAGATTTAACACCCCTTGATTTTTTTCGGGGGGGGGGGGTTACATAAAGAGCTTGCTATATGAAGAGAAAAATGAGAATGTCGAACATTTAAAGAACTGTATCACTGAAACCTGTGCTAAAGTTTCCCCGGAAATGCCACAAAATGTTCCCTCTGAGTGGAAAATCGGTCTACAAATGCGCATCGTCGAAAATGGACGACATTTTGTCAAATTTTCTTTTTGTGTCATTATGACAGTTATCTTTAAATAACTTGAAAACTATTAGAGATATCTCAAAAGAGATTGCACCATTGTTATTGCATTGAAATTTTCACAGGTTAACCAAACAGTAAAGCACGAAAAGTGAATTACCAGAATTGCATAAAAACACCTTTTCCAAAGCCTCCTTAGTACTGTACCATGTTACAAAATATTTGTAGATGCAGTAACTAATGTTTGTGTCATTATGACAATTATCTTTAAATAACTTGAAAACTACTAGAGATATCTCAAAACAGATTGCACTACTGTTTTTTTTTTTCAGAAAATTTCACATGATTTTGAGTACCTACATGACCCCCTTTCCATTTAAAATTTCAAAGTTGCATCCAAAATGGCGGATTTTGTGGTAGCTGAGGGCTAGAATCGAATGTGTCACTGGTAGAGCATTTGGTCTTACAAATAGGCCTACTGGTAACACCTATAGTAATCGAAAATCAAGCATATTGAAGATATTTATATGGTTCCAGACTTTTGATTTACCTTGTATATTGAATAACAGATTGAACTATAGTGAAATAAACTAAACCTAAGACATACGTAGGCAAGTAATGGCGAAGATTTACAAATTTATATTGGCGACTAACAATTCATGGAAACATCCCGCTCTTCCGAAATTGTACTCTAGATACATTATTATATGCAGACGATCAGGTTCTTTTTGCTACAAATGAAGACGAGCTGCAATACTCAATACATCACCTGAATATAATAGTATAAAATTTGAATATGAAAATTTCCCCAAACAAAACAAAAATTATGGCGTTCCAAGGTAAACAGCCAGTTAGGAGTAAAATTTGCATTGGAACCCATACGTTAGAACGGGTAAACTCATTTAAATATTTAGGTTATAATTTGAAATATTTACCTGTTACTGACATATCTGAAAATATTCAACACTTTAATGGAGCCTTAAGAACCATCAACCAGGTTTTCACAACCACGAAAACCCAAAAACATACCAGGTTAAAAGCATATAAAGACCTGTCCTCATATCTGGTAGTGAGGCCTGGACTGTCCGAAACTCAGATTTTCAACGCCTAACAACTGCGGAAATGAGATTTCTAAGGAGGACTGCGGCTACAGCTTGCTTGACCACAAAAGGAATGAACTAATTACAAAAAAATGGAAAATTACACCTATTTATGAACATCTCAACCACTATAGACAAAAATGGCTTAACCATGTCAATAGAATGGACCATTTCAGATTCTCAAGACAAATTCTCCGCTATATACCACATGGAAGACGATCTTTGGTACGCCCCCTGAAAAGATGGACGGAGACCGTAACAGGCCACTAGGCCTAATACCTGCAAGGACGATGATGATAATTTTTTTTGCGGATTCTGTTAGATAAAAGGATGATGATGTATATCACATTTCAAATACTGATCAACAATAATTCACATTTACAGATTACTTGAGGCAAAGCCATTTACAGGTTTAGTTCATTCAATTACAACTTCTCGAGTGCTAAAAGTTGTAAAGTTACTTTAGACTCACCCTGTACATTAACTAAAAGCCGTTGCTGAGGTACGTAATTTAAGAATAAAAAAAAATTGAATAATTTGAGTTCAGAGGTCTAACTGACAATTCTAAAATATTTTGATGAATAAACGTATCCAACTAATAGTGGGCACTAACAAACAAGCCGGTTTATGGATTTTGGCCACCTAACTCCTCCCCTCTACGCTGCACTGGAATGGAAGTTTTCCTTATACGAGGGTCCGGCTTCAGTTCGGAGTCACGAGCCTCGTAAAAACGTTTCTGTGCGCTCGTAAAAATTAAGTGAAGTCGGCTGCTGCAGCTCCATGGCCCACTTTCCTCGCACGCTGCATCCTAGGTCCATATTTTCGTGTGTCAAGTCCCTCGGTGAGAATCTGGATGTGCGTCATAATTCCTTCTCCGGGTTTTATAGCGGAGTGTCAAGACCAGAAATTGAATTAGACGATACCGGCCAGACCCACGCGAGTGGTGATTTGTTCCTGGTGTTGAAAACCCACTCTTGTTCGTCCGCACGCTCTCAAACATATTTCCTCTATGTCACGTTTAAACGTCCACTGAAATATGTTTTGAAATCCACTCCCAGATCGGTTTCAAGTAAACAACTGACCTGTTAAATAATAACGTACGCATTTTTATCGGTACGTGGGCTGGACTGTCTTTGCTTCACATTTTGAGTCTGGTTTCAGTAACTCAAGCCTTCATTTCAGATTTTAAATATCAAGTCTGCACTGAAACTTAAAATTTTTTTCTCCGAGTCCATAGTTCGACAATCTAAAGCAGCGTTGACCAAAACTCGAATTGCAGTGATTACATGCGACAGACAGCCTATGTCGTAAAGAAATGGAGGAAAGGTACTTGGCATGAAAACTACAACCAGTGGTGGTTCCTGTACTAACATCTTGATCAATCCCGCGGATAAAAATCTCAAGCTTTGCTGTATCAATAATATCACTGCTGTCATCAAGAGCCAGTTAATAATATACGATTTTTCTTGCTTCTTTTTTTAACCTTCCTCTTGAATATAATCAAGAAGTTTCTAAATTCTTCTCTCGATACTTGGTCCAGAAATTCGTCGTTTTTCAAAATTAAAAATTTCTTATGGACAAGTCATTTAAGCTATTTTAATCATTACTTTTTTTTAGAAATTCTATTCTATTAAAAGGCTTTAGAGCACGAGATATTTAAAACCCCACTAGGTAGCCGACTTCCTTACATTTATTTATCTCATCTTTCTCTTCCTGGATATGATTTAAAACATGTAAATTCCTGGCGCTTAACAGTTCGTTGGCACATAATATTGAATCAGTTTTTCTACAATATTATTATTAAATGAATAACTAATAAATAGTTACCCTCATGTAAAGATTAAGAAGATTAAAATTGAGATAAAACCTAATATTTTTTTATCCTTCTGGGAAGACGATCTAAAAATATCAGTATTCATGAACGTACAGAAGAATTATAGAAACACATACTTAGTGTGTCAGTAGTAATAATAATAATAATAATAATAATAATAATAATAATAACAATAATAATACATTATTCAGCGTGGCAATTAATGTTTCTATATACTCCTAATTGAATCGTTGAGAAAAGTAAACGTATTACATTTTGTCCGACAGAACAACAAAAAAGTTCTTCTCATTCTTTACGAAACCACCTCTTACTGCTTGTAGAGACAGAGTTTGTAGAGCGCCATGTCACCCGTCACTGCTTGCCTCCAATACGTGAATGAAACACACAGCAATGTACAGGAAACTCCTCGTACCCGTTTGAATGTCTGTGATTACACGATGTAATCACGACACCCGTTTTGGTCACCACTGATCTAAAGGTACAGATAGCCTATGAGGAGCTTTTCTTCATAACTCCAAGAAGCGGAATTAAGGTTTTTCATTGTTTCTGTGTCCACAGAAAAGTAAAACAGTGTCATCTGCATAAGAATAATGAAGACCATTGTATTGTTGTAAGTCAATTTTTAATTAGTCACTAATATATATTAAAGTAAAATAGGGCCAAGAACTGTGCCTTGGGGAACACCTATATTAATAATTGAAGGTTCGCTTGAATAATTTTAAATTTTCGTTATTTGAATTCTGTTGTTGAGATACGATTTTATTAAGTTTAAAGCATTACCTTTGATTCCTAATAAGTCTAATTTCTCAATTAAAATGAAATATATATCTTAATCGAGGTTCCAAATAATCACGACTCTGACTTTCAAAAAACGTTAAAACTGCTCCTTAAACTTTACAAGATATGATACAACATCGAAAATAAAAATTACTATGTACAAACATTAATACGGAGAGATTCGAATCTAAGACGACTTACCGATAAACGTTGCGAACACAGTCGGGAGATAGTGCAGATAGAACCATTTTATCCTGAGTACATAATGGGAAGACATCTGGTTCTTCGTTCAGTCCCCTATTAACAAGTTAGCCCAAGCTAAATAGTCGTACTGCTCTGCAGTTATACCCGAGGAGCATAGCGGAGCGCTGGATGTTGTAAATCACATCCCATAACATCACGGGTAACCTGCTACAAAACGACTCAAATAATCTCGCTTTGCCTGAAATTTATCGTGCAGTATAGGTCAGCCCGCTCGCAGCTTTTTCTTATTTAAATAATGTTTACCTTCCTGTCTGAATAAATTGTGTTAATAGTTATACCCTTTGAAAAAGAACGCTAGACTCAGGCACGAAATATGCGTACAAGAGTAACACCACCGATTCAGAATTACTTTTACGTTTGTCCCAACACATACACAAACATTATCCTAAAAAGAAAACAAAAAGAGAAAAAATGGTTATTAAATATATACCGGGTGATTCAAAAAGAGTTTAACACTTTCAGAATCCGGGTTGGGACTAGAATCCTGCATAACCTGTTACGAAAGATAGAACAGACAGATTGCTACTGAACGCCTGGCGCTATAAACAGTATGCGAAGCTCTTCCGTCTCGCGGAGTAGTTCAATGTTCGGTTTAACGAATGTCCGGGTCTCACTCGGTAGGTCGGCTCTGGATCATGAAAAACAGATAATATTGATATATATTATTTTAATGTACCGAAGTACATATGATATTTCCATGCAGATATTCTGCGTCATCATACGATGAAAGAGTAATGGAACGGAGAAAAATTCTCTCCGGCGCCGGGATTTGAACCCGGGTTTTCAGCTCTACGTGCTGATGCTTTATCCACTAAGCTACACCGGATACAACTCCGACGTCGGTTAGAATCATCTCAGATTAAGCTCCAACTCTTGGGTTCCCTCTAGTGGCCGCCCTCTGCACTACGTCATAGATGTCTATGAACGCAGGACCGAAGTCCACACATGTGCTGAGGTGCACTCGATATGAGTGACTAGTTGGCCGGGATCCGACGGAATAAGCGCCGTCTTAAATCACAAAGTGATTTACGCATATCATGTATATTATTTTAATGTACCGAAATACATATGATATTTCCATGCAGATATTCTGCGTCATCATACGATGACGACGTAGTGCAGAGGGCGGCCACTAGAGGGGACCCAAGAGTTGGAGCTTAATCTGAGACGATTCTAACCGGCGTCGGAGTTGTATCCGGTGTGGCTTAGTGGATAAAGCATCAGCACGTAGAGCTGAAAACCCGGGTTCAAATCCCGGCGCCGGAGAGAATTTTTCTCCGTTCCATTACTCTTTCATCGTATGATGACGCAGAATATCTGCATGGAAATATCATATGTACTTCGGTACATTAAAATAATAAATATGTTAATGGCTTATAAGCGAACATGTCAACGGACCAGTTATTACTACTGGTTCAAGAAATAAATTGTTTATGCTATCTTTTCTTTGAACGAGATGGGAGTACGAAAATTTCGCAAAATTTTGCTAGCGTAGCACAGACAACAACTTGTACAGTCGCCATGACAGCATCGATCCTTCCAGCAGTTTTGTTCCTTTATTTCGCTGCAACATGACGTCATTGATGCCACCGGACCGGTGAGATTCGGAATACGCTGTATGCGAAGCTCTTCCGTCTCCCGGAGTAGTCCAATGTTCGGTTTAACGAATGTCCGGGTCTCACTCGGTTGGTCGGCTCTGGATCATGAAAAACAGATAATATTGAGTCATCCAGGAGTTCCAAGAATTGTTGCAAGAACGCGATTATCATCGTGTACCTTTCAAATGATATTTCCTCCTTTCTTCCCATTGATTGAAGCACGCATAATGAAACTACAATCATTATAGCTTGAGAGTGTTTTTCTTTTTGTTAATAAATTTGTATCTCCTTAAAAATGATTTATTAGTGAAATAATGATACATCCATTTAGAATAATTAAACGGCATAGGTTATATTAACAACTACTCTTTCAGTCCACACCTGTGGAGTAACGGTCAGCGCGTCTGGCCGCGAAACCAGGTGGCCCGGGTTCGAATCCCGATCGGGGCAAGTTACCTGGTTGAGGTTTTTTCCGGGGTTTTCCCTCAACCTAATACGAGCAAATGCTGGGTAACTTTCGGTGCTGGACCCCGGACTCATTTCACCGGCATTATCACCTTCATTTCATTCAGACGCTAAATAACCTAGATGTTGATAAAGCGTCGTAAAATAACCAAATAAAATAAATAAAAACTACTCTTTCAGAGGTAGCCTATGTATTTTGAATTTAAAGTAGGCCTATGAACGTTACAATAGTAAGTGTGTACATATTTGCTCTTCTATTTTGTAAGTAGTTGTAATATCTTTTACTCTTGTATTTGTTTACACGTCAGATTTCATCTATGCATTACGCTTATTTCCTTTGTTGTTACCGGTGTCCATTAGTTGATTTATATATTACTTATGAAGATAAATGTACCAGAGTGTCCAATCAATTATAACCCTATTTCAAGCTAACTTACTTACTTATGGCTTTTAAGGAACCGGCAGGTTCACTGCTGCTCTCACATAAGCCTGCCATCGGTCCAGTCTCTATCATCATATCCCACTTCCCTCAAATCCATTTTAATATTATCCTCCCATATACGTCTCGGCCTTCTCAAAGGTCTTATTCCCTCCGGCCTCCCAACTAACACTCTATATGCATTTCTGGATTCGCATATACGTGCTACATGCTCTGCCCACCTCAAACGTCTGGATTTAATGTTCCTAATTATGTCAGGTGAAGAATACAATGCGTGCAGTTCTGCGATGTGTAACTTTCTTCATTCTCCTGTAACTTCATCCCTCTTAGCCCCAAATATTTTCCTAAGAACCTTATTCTCAAACACCTTAATCTCTGTTCCTCTCTCAAAGTGAGAGTCCAAGTTTCGCAACCATAAAGAACAACCGGTAATATAACTGTTTTATAAACTCTAACTTTCAGATATTTTGCCAGCAGACTAGATGACAAAAGTTTCTCAACCGAATAATAACAGGCATTTTCCATATTTATTCTGCGTTTAATTTCCTCCCAAGTGTCATTTATATTTGTTACTGTTGCTCCAAGATATTTGAATATTTCCACCTCTTCGAAAGATAAATCTCCAATTTTTATGTTTCCATTTCGTACAATATTCTGGTCACGAAACATAATTATTAATGATAATAATAATAATAATAATAATAATAATAATTATTATTATTATTATTTGCAACCCAATGTGAGATACAATTTCCTTAAGAAATTGTAATGCAGGGTATTCCAATACAATTTTAATTAATTAAGGTTTTGCATCACTAATTAAATATATAAATTAATTTATGAAAACGTTGTTCATTACCCGTCTCGCCCTGTTCCTGTTTATTTGAATTGGCTCTATCAAACTGTATTCATTATTCTGAAATATTTCATTACTAGGTCTGATGTTAGGGTTTTCAGATTCCGAAATGTACTTCTAAGCTGTCAACATTGTGCATTTCTCTTGTTCCCAAGTGTACCTGGTACGTGGTGGCACGGCACGTGGTATGATTTACGTTGTCCGTCCGTATATACATACGAAACGTGAGCAGGGAAGCCGTGACATCACAACACCTTATGTCCACAAAGCTACTGCGAGACTTCCTTATATCTAATATATTTTATTGTGTATACATACATTTTTTAACATGAATACGTCTGTAAGTTCGATCCAGTACTCGGGTATCATCCCAGAAAGTCGACCGATAGATTTTCAGGCCAGTTTTGTCGCGCCTATAATTTCTAAACTGCACGATATATTTCAATGAAGTAAACGGCGATCGATAGGCAAAGAACCAATGTATCAAATGCGACCATGAGTTGGAGCGGGTGACGTCATCTAGCGGTACGCGGGAGGAGGGAAATTGAGGCACGAATTGACGGGTAGCACGGCAGGCGAGGCAGTGTAACGCTAGATTGCAAGAGATAGAACGTTCGAAGTGGTGTGAAACGATTTGTAACGAACGATGCTACAATACCAATTAAGCAACAATTAGTTGCTGACAACTTAAAATGAGAAAAATCTTAAGTGAATTTGAGTACGGAGAGAAAATGCTAATATGTATGCATGTATTTATTTACACTGCAAGTGGGCAAGCACCCGGTGGCAGTGGTATACACAATGTAAACAGTACACAATACAATTATATACACAATACAATTCGAATACACAATAATTACAATTAATAATCATACATAAAATAACCTAATTAATAAGTGAACCTAATTTTATTTTACAACCTACATATAGGGTAAATTTGATCTGTTGGACAGTCGGGCATGTTGGACACTTTGTACTTTAACGTGTTACCTCGCCACTTGTGGGCACCACATTCTGCTAGAAGTATATAACGGAAGTAGCCCCACTCGTGGCTACTTCCGGCATTGACTTATTGCAGAATGTGGTGCCCACAAGTTGCGAGGTAACACAAAGTACAAAGTGTCCAACATGCCCGATTGTCCAATAGAGTCTAATTTACCATATGTATATATATATATATATATATATATATATATATATATATATATATATATATAGGCCCTACATAAGTTTCACATTGGTACTTTCATTTCACTCTCATCTCACTCACTGTACTGACACTATGACACATTTCACTGACACTTTAGAACACATTTCACTGACACTGACACTGATACTATAAATTATTTTTTTATTTTAGTAGGTTATTTTACAACGCTTTATCAACAACTTAGGTTATTTAGCGTCTGAATAAAATGAAGGTGATAATGCTGGTGAACTGAGTCCGGGGTCCAACACCGAAAGTTACCCAGCATTTCTTCGTATTGGGTTGAGGGAAAACCCCTGAAAAAACCTCAACCAGGTAACTTGTCCCGACCGGGAATCGAACCCGGGCCACCTGGTTTCGCGGCCAGACGCGCTAACCGTTACTCCACAGGTGTGGACACTATAAATTATCACTGATGCAGCGCAAATGGGAGCAGGCGTATAAGCAAAGGGTAGCAATCGCTAATATAGCATGATCAGGGGCGTATCTTGCGGGCTACCGGGGCTACCGGCGGTAGCCCAAGGAAATTACAAAAGAAAAAGTTTATAATATAACATAATGTAATAATTTTGTATTATTAGTTTTACCATAGTAATTAAAATTAAAGTAATTGTTAGATATATTTTGTGTAATAATAGGGTCAGCGGTAGCCCAAACCCTTTAACCAGTATACGCCACTGAGCATGATGGTTACTATAGCACCCGACGTGTTTGTTCTCCATGTGCACAAGATGGCTACTTCCAAGAGACCCAACATAGATATACCGGATTTTCAGATATCTGGAAAGAAGAGATGTTTATTGCTTTTTTATTTATTGCGGAAGAGTTTTCCACCGAAATGTTCTGATTTTCTCCACGGTGACACGATCCGTGTGAGGCCACGCGTTATCGTGTTGCAGGATGATCTTCTTTCCAGGGCGTTCCTCGCGCAATGCACGACGGAGCTTCAAAACGTTCTGAATATAGCGGACAGCATTTATGGTCTGTCTAGGTTCAAGAAATTCAACCAAAATGCTTCCCAGAACTCAACTCTTTCCTTGTTGCGTTCCGTGGAGGCAGTTCGAGGGCGACCGCTACGAGGCTCATCTTGGATGCTCGTGTTCCCATCTTCGAAATGTTTCACCCATCTCCTAACACTGCTGGCGCCCATGCACACATCTCCGTATGCACGCTGAAGCCTCAGGTGAATTTCAGCAGCAGATTTTTCTTCTTTAATAAGGAATTTAATGACCATCTGTGCTGTTACACCGATGTTACGCCAACTTATTCTTACGAAATTCAATCATTCTTCCAACGTAATATCGAACCCTGAACCACAGACAATGATGATTCTGAATCGGTATGTTGCATCAGCTATTGATAGAACACTCTCGAAAGATCTCCACGAAACTTTTGAGACCATTTCATCAGAATTGTACTTTGATCTAATCCTTGAGTGACTTTGAGAGTTAGTCTATAAATATCCGTGTAAAGGGGAAAATAATGTCTTTCTGTATCACTGCTTGTGTGAGGTACGTCTGTGATCCTGTGACAGACGTATCAGGAATATATACCAGAATAAACCATCTTACATTTATTTACTCAACTTAGAAATTCTACTCTACATTATTTCGTCTCCTTGGGTCCAAGGACCCCACCCACAATCCCGAAGATAGTAAAAGAGTATCCACTACACCACACATCGTTGTCGACCATTTTGCAAGCATTGCCTGTGGTCACATGATAGAAGTTAATGACGTAACAATATGTCAGTGCATAGTGTAAAGTCTGTAGATTAATATCATGTAATCGTTTTTGTTACATTGTTGAAATTGAAATTATAGCAATATGTTGCTCATGACTTTCAGTACGACCCTCTGTATATAAAATATTCAAGTGTACACTAGTGTGAAACTTTCGTAATGTCACCAAAGTTATTGATAGAAGAAATGACAGAGCAATTATCATCGATCCCACCGTGCGCTTTGAAACTGCAGTTGAACAACCTGTAGCAGTACATGAAGAAAAGAAGACCATCTATGACCCTACAATTCAATACTTTAGGGATTATTATCATATACAATGACAGATTGAAGTATTTGGCCTATTGTTCGGAGCAAGGGGAACAATTCCAAAATTCTCAGTTGAATGTTTTAAGTCTTTTGGAATTCATTTAAATATTTTGAAAATTATTGCTATAGACGTAATGAAATATTCTGTTCAGATTTTACGTAATCACCTGTACACCTAAATTTCTTTATATTCTATTTGATTACTAGTAATTATTAATAAAAGTACTTTCCCAAGGGTAGCTTCCATTCGAAAATAAAAATCGTAAATAGTGATAACGCAAATGTTTGTTTTTATGCTGTGTCTTTTGGCAACCCTTACTGAAGGGCAGCTGCCATTTTATATAGTAAGACGAGAAAAGAGCTGTGAAACAGTTGAAGGTATACAGAGTGTTAAAAAAAGTATCCAATATTTTAGGAGGAGCTAGTATGTATCACACACTTTCTGAGATCTGAACACTTGTTCATAGGAGGTGCATTCCTCTGCCCTTCGGCATAAGGAATCACGCACTCTTTGAAACTGACCTGGTTGTTCTTGATAACCGAAAGTCTAGGGTATTTAGATTTGAGGAACGAGCAGGCCAAGGTGTGGGGCCTCCTCAATCAATTCAGCGGTCCTGAAACGTCAGCGGTGTTCGCGCTCATTGCGGAAAAAATATGCTGGTGTGGCATCATGCATGAACCACATCTGTAGTCTTCGCTGACATGGCACATACTCCAGTAATGTAGGCAATACGTTAATAAGAAAGTCCTGATAACGAGCCCAAGTTAATCTCTGTGGTAGCACGTATGGCTTTAATCTATCGCTAAGAACGCCTACCCATACGTTGATTGAGAATCGGTGCTGATGTCTTGTTTCTTCAACTGAATGGGGATTTTCATCAGCCCACACATGCTGATTACTAAAATTCACAATACCATCTCTGCTGAACCCCGCTCATATCCGCAACCAAACTTTTTGTTTTCAGCATTCCTTGCGATGTATCACTATTCCATGCCAGGGGTGTCAACTACGGTATGATTATCTGGTAGCCTGCTGTATTGTAGGGCAGAGAAATGCATTGCCATAAATGGACGTCACATTGAGCACCTCCTATGAACAAGTGTTCAGATCTCAGTAAGTAACTTATGTGATGTAGGACCCATGTTTATTAGATATAATTTTCTTGTTTTTATGCATACTATCACCTCCTAAAATATTGGACTTTTTTAACACTCTGTATAAGCGGAGTACGAAGGGAATTACCTCTGCGATAGTTTCGCGTCACGGTGTTTTCTCTATATATTTCATACAAAATATAAAAGAAAGTAGTAAGTAGTATTAGATGGCAGAAAGAGATTTTGGAGGTAATCGCTGACTGACGGCAGTAGGAATATTGTTGGTACCGGTAAAGGCTGGTTCACAATAAACCGGGAACGAGAACCAGAATGAAAACGAGAAGCAGAGGACGTGAATATGAAAATTTTTTATTCACAATAAACCGAGAACGTAGACGACTATGCATATCGATATGTATGTCAATAACGATATGTAAAGTCGATATTACGCATTCTGATGTTATTTGTGTATAATTGACCAAAGGCGTTCTCTCATGAGTACAAGGCAGCCAACATAAACACAGGTTAACCAACTTCGAAATTTCAACTGAAACATTTCATTAGGTACGGTACTATAAATATGCCCATCTTTATTATCACAACCTATTTTAAGTCTACCATAACGTACAATAATTAGAGAAGAAACATTTGAAATAGAACAAAAATGAACACAGCTGTAGTTATTGAATTGAAGCATGAATATGTAGTTGTAATGTATGTATGTATTTATTTACACTGCAAGTGGGCATGCACCCGGTGGCAGTGGTAAACACAATATAAACAATACACCATAAAGAAATGATAAGCAATATTTACAATACACAATACAATTATACAATACACAACAGGCCTAATATTTCTATCGATTACCCACATGCATTATCACGCCCAAGTATATTATATTAATACAACCAATGCAGTAATAAAATATGATTCACTTACGATCGGTATTCAAAGACGCAGCTATTGAATGCCAAGTATTCTCCTTCATTTTCTCATGTTTATACGAGGCGCGCCGCCTTATCGTAAACGTGAGGATTTTCCTCAACACTCAATATTAGAATCTCATCAAATAAAACTTGCTCCATGATGCACAGCACAGAACAAAATAATGCATAGGTTATGTCACGGTCTTCTTGCTACAAAATATACGACGACAAAATAGCAATAGAATGAATCTAGTGGGCTGTGATCGGAAACGTGAACGCCGAAGTTGAAACTTGGCCAACTCTCCGTTCCCGATCCCGGTCTCCGGCAAGCTTTTCGTTAATTGAGGCGCTGACATGGGAAAGGTAGTAACTGCCAAAAACAAAATTTTTCAGGGGAAGCAAAGAACAAATTTATGAACACTTTCTCACTTACATTAATACAGAAACTGCTTTAAATGAAAGGCATACACTCATGTTTGTGTTACATATGAAATTTGAAGAGTCTGGCACAGATTTATCTGTGAAATCCTATTTTATGAAAATACAACATTGAAATCACTCCTTAGCCAAGCTGAGAATTAACGTTATTTATACATTATGCACAAATTTTTCGGTAAAATGCATGATACTTTTCATCAAGGAAGTCTAACATAGATAACAAGTCTCTCTTTTTGGCATCAGGGACGACTGGTCTTCTTTCAAGGCGTTGCAAGCACTGCAAGTTAGTGATTGACGTTAATGACTGTCCTTTCTTAAAAATCCTGTGGTCTGTCCACATTTCAAGGTCATTAAGTAACTGTCTTGTTTTTATTAGAGGAAAATCAGCTCTTGAGAGTCTAATCCAGTTGAGGGTGCTGATTTTGATAGGAGTTGTATTCAAAAACTTGTCACATTCTTCAGAAAAGTCGAAGAAATCCTCATCCTTCATCATTATTACATTATTAGGCCTTAACTCTTCTGGAACCATGGTCTTGCATCTTTTTTTCTCCTTTCTCTATGATGCCAAATTCCCTATCACGTGGCATGTAGGAATGTTCTGAAACCAGGGATTTCAAGTCCACTGAATCAAAATGTTTCTTGGCAATAATGTAAATCAGGACCATTAGAATCATCCGATTCTTATTCTGCCCTGCACAGTTATCAGCCATATTTGTCTAGACACACTCTGATGTTGTAAAAGGAGTTACTACCTTCTCCGCGCCAACAGCTGTGCACATACAACTTACAACATCTACAATCTTACTAATAAACCGTGTGTAGTTTTTATACGAGACTTATGCAGAGGTGAGACAGAAAACGTTACTAATAAACCGTGAATAAGCTATGGACGTATAAACAGGCTGTAACTATAGAATGGGAATTGCTTTGCAGTAGTTATATACACGAAACCCCTTGTTTAAGCGTTGTATATAGCGAAAAAATGGCCGCCCCTCTAACAGCTGTTCGTATCGACTGTCATTTTATGATGATGGTTACCTTGTAACCACAGAAGAACAAACCAAAGATCATAGAATTATTAGAGTAATATTGCTGTAGCTTGTACTCTTTGACCAAAATGTAGTGTGGTAATCGATTAGAGCCAGTTGTACTATCGATATTTAACACGCCACACTAGAGCGCTCTACCGGATGCAATAGAGAACCTCAAAATTCTATTACCTTTCGTAACGAAGTAATGACGAAACTATGACGTAGCTGTGTAACAGTTATACTGTTATACATGACGTATGTAGTGATTATTAGTAAGGAATTTACACACGACTTATAAACGAGCTACTCATTGTATAAGACAGTTAAACGTCTGTATATAGAGTTTTTATTAGTAAGACCGCTAGTGACTACGTTTCCAACTTCGTTTCATTACATACGGATATACTACCTTCTCTGTGCCATTGGCATGGCCACTTACTACCTTCTCAATGAAAAACCTAAAAATTCGAATTTTTGGCAGTTACGACCTTTCCCATGTCAATGCCTCAATTGTGAATGCTTACGTTTAAATGTACACATTTTAACAATTTTACCGTTTTCGTTTTCGTTCCGATTCTCGTTTCCGGTTTATTGTGAACCAGCCATAACAATGGCGATTGCATTGACGGCAATTACGATGACGGTATTGGAGAACAACACTTCGAGAATGATTGAAGAATAGTGATCTACAGGACATCATAAACTCAAAATCGATAGCGTCATCGGAGGCACACAAGCTCTGCTGAGTCTGCAAAGAGCTTGGGAAGAATGGAGACGACGTTCGGTCCGGCGGACTAGCGAAGTGCTTTGTCACCGAGGAACGGGAGGCTTTAATTAGAATATTATAGTGGCAGCTTTGTGATAACAGCCACAGAATAGGAATAATTGTAGCATTCCATTTTCAGTCCTCTCGCAGTGTAAAATTCCCAATTTCTCGCACTGGGTCTGTTAACGAAGTCTGTGTCACGTCGGAGCCGCTTTTTATTCCCCTCTCGGTCATGGGAGGGGATTAATAGACTCATCATTGTTCTCGCTTCCAAAAGACGTTTCTAGGAAACGGGACACTCCATTATCTCAATCTCACGTGCAGGATTGTAGCGAGGAGTATGGGAGACATGGTCGAGAAATTTCATCCTATACGCTATAGACAGTCAAGGAGAATATGAACAAAATTGGGGTACACGAAAAGGCTTTAACAATAAAATTATGTTCTATTTACAACATACTGTTAAATTTTGCAAGCTGAAGTTGTTCTAAATGTTGGCAACATTACAGTACAATATGAAGGTTGACTTTTTGTACGGGTAGGCCCAATAGCGGCAGATGTTTTTTTAGTGTGTTATTTTACCACGTTTCACCAACTGCTGTAGTTATCTAGCGTCTGAATGATATGAAGATAATAATGCCTACGAAATGAGTCCAAGATCCAGCGCCGAAATTTACCTAGCATTTGCTCTTAATGGGTTAACGGAAAACCCCGAAAAAACCTCAACCAGGTGACTTGTCACAATCAGGATTTGAAAATGGAAATTGTCGTTCATATTCATTTCATTTTTCATAACGAGCAAAACATTTTCTGTAGTCACTGTCAATAAACATGTAATATGGTTTTATTTCATACTATGTCTCATTTGCATTTCTGGATTCGCCCATACGTGCTACATGCCCTATCCATCTCAAACGCCTGGATTTAATGTTCCTAATTATGTCAGGTGAAGGATTTATTGCCTGCAGTTCTGCGTTGTCTAACTTTCTTCATTCTCCTGTAACTTCATCCCTCTTAGCCCAAAATATTTTCCTAAGAATCTCATTCTCAAACATCCTTAATCTCTGTTCCTCTCTCAAAGTGAAAGTCCAAGTTTCACAACCATACAGAACAACCGGTAATATAACTGTTTTATAAATTCTAACTTTGACATTTTTTGACAGCAGACTGCATCATAAAAGCTTCCCAACCGAATAATAATAGGCATTTACCATATTTATTCTGCGTTTAATTTCCTCCCGAATGTCATTTATATTTGTTACTGTTGCCCCAAGATACTTTAATTTTTCGACCTCTTCGAAGGATAAAAAATCTCCAATTTTTATGTTTCCAGTTCGAGACATAATGATATACTTTGTTTTTTCGGGATTTACTTACAAACCCATGGCTTTACTTGCTTCAAGTAAAATTTCCGTATTTGCCCTAATCGTTTGTGGATTTTCTCCTAACATATTCACGTCATCCGCATAGACAAGAAGCTGATGTAACCCGTTCAATTCCAAATCCTGTCTGTTACCCTGAACTTTCCTAATGGTATATTCTAGATCAAAGTTAAAAAGTAAAGATGATAGTGCATCTCCTTGCTTTAGCCCACAGTGAATTAGAAAAGCATAAGAAATTGGCCTATACAGACTCTGCTGTACGTTTCACTGAGACACATTTTAATTAATCGAACTAGTTTCTTGGGAATACCAAATTCAATAAGAATATCATATAAAACTTCTCTCTTAACCAAGTCATATGCCTTTTTGAAATCTATGAATAACTGATGTACTGTACCCTTATATTCCCATTTTTTTCCAATATCTGTCGAATACAAAAAATCTTATCAATAGTCGATCTATTACGCCTAAAATCGCATTGATTATCCCCAATAATTTCTTCTGAAAAGAATATGTGTTAGTTGGGAGACCGGAGGGAAAAAGACCTTTGGGGAGGCCGAGACGTAGATGGGAAGATAATATTAAAATTGATTTGAGGGAGGTGTGATATGATGATAGGGACTGGATTAATCTTGCACAGGATAGGGACCGATGGTGGGCTTATGTGAGGGCGGCAATAAACATGCGGGATCCTTAAAAGCTATTTGTAAGTAAGTTGTAAGTATGTCTTATTTGACTACTTTATGGTCGTACAAAATGTGCGGCAAACAGAATTATTTAAAATGTATTGTAATATTCACAAAAAGGAATGCTACTACACGACCAAAGAATGAATAAACCATGGCAAACTTAATTAATAATTTCAAAACTAAACAAGTGAAGTTACCCAATAAAAATTATACAGACAAAACCTCCTTATTTCTTTCCAAATTATTTTATCGCATTTCGTAAGTTGGTACGATTCGGGTCAATCCATTCTCAGCAGATTTTAAGTGTCCTCTTCTATCAATTGTTCAATGACTGGCCCGCAATGTGCATCTTGCCAACAACTTAATAGTACATTTTGCAACGAGCCTATAATGAATGTAATTAAGAAGCGAGTATGGATATTTATGAAACGAGCGCAAGCGAGTTTCATAATTTTCATACGAGCTTCTTAATTACCATTATAGGCGAGTTTCATACTACTTTTTATGCTCGACCATATTTCTAACTTGATATTATTAATTTTCTTTGTATCTGACCTTGACCAATGTCCCGTATGTTGTGAGATGTTGGCAGACGCGAAAGTATTGATTTTTTCCGAGGAACAGATGTTCACATTGACCTTGCTAGGCCATAAGAACCTACAGAGATAACATTGAAATTAAATTAGGCATTGAAAAACGAGATGACAAATTGAATTTATTTGATTATTATTTACAATTAACGATAATTATTATAGTAACAGAACATAACCTTCTGCGACAGTATTGGATTTCCAGCCTCCGTGACTTTTCGCTAATTCTCTTTCGATTGCATATCCGAGAATAATCGATACTTGTGGTTTTATAACGGTAGAAAGCTGACCTGTCATTGGCTGAACAGTTGTAACCAGAGTCGTCATTGGCTGAAAGACCTGACCTTTAATGAGTAGGTGTACTTTAATGACATGCATTATAGGTCTGCTACTAGGTATATAATTACTACATTTCGGCATGGTCGAGCATAAACATTATTAACAAACAAATGTGACATAATGAATTAAAACAAAAATAAGGCTAATATTGAATTTTTAACATTTCATATTATAATATTTTAGAATTAGCCTACAATACTATAGAATAATATAGAAATTAGTTTGACTAATAATAATTAAGCCTAATCTACATCAGGTTTATATTTATTGTGCAGTTTACGTAATCAATTACACAGATCGAATAAGTATTACTTCTATCGATTGTGAAAGTAGTACATACCTGCGTCTGTTTTCCTTATAAAACTTCTACAAAATTTCTACCCCTTTGGATCATCTCTCATAGCTTCGTTACATTTATCTGATACTTCTTTTCGAACTTCAAAATATCCATCCAAATCTCTCTTCATGATTTTCCGTCTATCAACTGTTCCTGCATGGATAGCCCCGTAATGAGCGTAGTTCGTTTACCAACTTCAACAATACATATGGGCCAGTTCATTCTGATAATATTTTAGGGATATATTTTGTCCAATACCTACATTTTAGTATTCTTTTATAAAAAAAATAAAATTCGACATAATATTAAATAAAAGTGTACGTTACAAGAACTGAAAGTGTTTTATGAATTCGTTTCGGCTAATCCGTAAAATCTTACTTTCAATATTGTAATGTAAATAACTATATTAATTACATGATATAAAAATTTAAATATAGAATAAAATAATTTGTCAACTAAAATATTTTGCTTGCAGTTTAAAATTTATTTAGTGAAAATTACCTCTGATTGAGGTTCTGGCTGATATATAGATACATCTATTTTATCAGGCAATACATCTCACTTGACAATATGTGTCAGAGGAAGAACAATTGTTTGTATACGTCTGAAGTCTGACTAGTCTAATATGTAGCTAGTCGGCGATGTATGCAATGGAGGGGGAAAGGAACTGGCCACCTTGCCCCACTATCTCTTGGCTTAGTTGACTCATGAGTGATGTCTGATTGGTGTCACTTATGAGGTTTCAACCAGTCTTCGGAATGCCGACTAAACATACATACTTAGTGGTAAGCACCTGCTGTTATGAGTATTGGGAAATTTGTTATAAAACCCAATGCCAGCATATATTGGAGATTTATCATATTTGCTAGCAACTTAATATTTTTCATATTTCCATAACGATAATTTAGGAGAAATAGGAGAAATTTCCATAACGAATAGCATAAACCGAGTTGTAGAAATTTGTATTAAAAATTACTTCATTTTGTTTTATTAGAAATAATGTTTTATAATATACAGGGTGATTCACGAGAATTTACCGCCACTTACATAGAATATTTCCGAAGACATTCTGAGCGAAATATGTCGTATAAACATGTGTTGCACTAATTTGAAGTTGTTTGTAAAATACCATTATTATTTAGTTTTAAGGGTAAAAAATATTACAGATAAAAATTTGACTATTCAGGAGTATAATTTCTTTAATTACCTAGTATTTTGAAGCTAAAAATGTGTTGTGAATTCCATAGTTGCTTCGTACAGATTTTTTTTTTTCATTTTTAACTACAAAATTACATTTTTCTTACGATTTATCACAATAACTGTTACAAATCACGCCACTCTTGTAAATTTTTTAAGACTGTATATTTTGGTGCATAATTAAACTGTAAAGAATCAAGTTCCTAAAGTCGTATGATTTGTAACAATTTTTGTGATGTAGTTAAAAATTGAAAAACAAAACCTGTACAAAGCAATTAACAACACTTTTTAGCTTCAGAACACTAGCCAAATAGAGAAATGACACTTCTGAACAGTTCAATCTCTAACTGTACTTAAAACTATAGTACTTCACCCTTAAAACTAAAGAAAAAAGTATTTTACTAACAACTTCAAATTAGTGTAACTCTGAAAATACTGGAATTAGGACAAATGTTTATAGGGCATTTTTTGCTCAGAATGTCTTCGGAAATAAACTCCATAAGTGGCGGTAAATTCTCGTGAATCACCCTGTATAGTAACATCCCCTACTGATTCTAACTCGCCTCCAGCTCCGAACATGTCCTCAGTCGCCGGCGGGGAGACTTTTTACAGGCAGGCAACGAGTTACCAGGAATTCCAGAATAATACCGCGAAGGGAACAATGTGGCGTGAAACTGTGATCACTGGAATAAAGAGATCACGACGGCTTCTGTCACCCTCACGAACTGATTACATCCCCTCCAGGGCCGGACACTGGCTTTGTCGAGTCTAGATGCGGTAACAATGTCCTGAATAGCACGAGGAATTGATAGGATGCTTGGCCGAGTGTTCACACTTCGACTCGTTGAATAGCACAGGTTAATCAAATGAGCCATTCATCCAAGAAGTGGGAAGGAGCAAAAAAACGGCTTTGCTTGCGGACACAAAGACTTCATTCACGTTACTTGAAAGTCTCCTAATTCCTAAATAAGATTTCGTAGAAAGAGTCTGATTTGTAAGGGAGCAAAAATGAACAAGAATGAGCTCCCTGTCGTCACAACAATGCCCACTGTAAATGTTGCATCTTTACGCTACAATCTGTAGAAAATTCAATTCTACAACTTGTCCTACCATTACAATTGTGCAAGACATCGAACTCATCCAAGTATGTACAAATAACAAATAAACACACGAATTATACATTTAAATTCCCTTACATTTGGTAAAACATTTGTTGCCAAGTTTCTGATTCTCCAGAAGGGGTGAAGTTTGGACTTTTTCCACTGGTGGCGAAAAATTTCTAACATTGATTCTAAAGGCTGGCTTACAATAAACCGGGAACGAGAACCAGAATGAAAACGAGAAGCAGAGGACGTGAATATGAAAAATTTTTATTCACAATAAACCGAGAACGTAGACTGTTGTGCGACCGTCACTTTGGGCGCACTGATTGCTAGCCGGATGGCTACTGCCTTCGACTTCTGCTCCTTCTCATCAGGATTTCTGACACCACGTTGTACACAACAATGGAAAACTATTTTGCTAGAAGAGCTGGAAGAAAACTACATGATTACTAAACTTAGGGTCAAATTCATAGTCGTTACTTATAAAATGAGGAAACACTTAAGTAATGAGCATTTCCTTAGCACTTATTTCAGATCGTATTGCAGAGACGCTACTCTTGAAATACAATTGATACTATCTGAAACTGAATTGACTAAACTGAAATACAAATGATACTATCTGAAATTAAATTGACAAATCTGAAATATAATTGATGTTTTCTGAAATACAATTGATACTATCTGAAACTGAATTGACTAATCTGAAATACAAATGATACTATCTGAAATTAAATTGACAATTCTGAAATACAATTGGTACTATCTGAAATTGAATTGACTAATCTGAAATACAAATGATACTATCTGAAATTAAATTGACAAATCTGAAATACAATTGATACTATCTGAAATTGAATTGACTAATCTGAAATACAAATGATACTATCTGAAATTAAATTGACAAATCTGAAATACAATTGATACTGTCTGAAATTGAATTGACTAATCTGAAACACAAATGATACTATCTGAAATACAAATGATACTATCTGAAATACAAATGATACTATCTGAAATTAAATTGACAAATCTGAAATACAATTGATACTGTCTGAAATTGAATTGACTAATCTGAAACACAAATGATACTATCTGAAATACAAATGATACTATCTGAAATACAAACGATACTATCTGAAATTAAATTGCCAAATCTGAAATACAACTGATACTATCTGAAATTGAATTGACTAATCTGAAATACAAATGGTACTATCTGAAATTAAATTGACAAATCTGAAATACAATTGATACTATCTGAAATTGAATTGACTAATCTGAAATACAAATGATACTATCTGAAATTGAATTGACAAATCTGAAATACAATTGATACTATCTGAAATTGAATTGACTAATCTGAAATACAAATGATACTATCTGAAATTAAATGGACAATTCTGAAATACAATTAATACTATCTGAAATTGAATTGACTAATCTGAAATACAAATGATACTATCTGAAATTAAATTGACAAATCTGAAATATAATTGATGTTTTCTGAAATACACTTGATACTATATGAAATTGAATTGACTAATCTGAAATACAATTGATACTATCTGAAATTAAATTGACAAATCTGTAATACAATTGATACTATCTGAAACTGAATTGACTAATCTGAAATACAAATGATACTGTCTGAAATTAAATTGACAAATCTGAAATACAATTGATGTTTTCTGAAATACAATTGATACTATCTGAAATTGAATTCACCAATCTGAAATACAAATGATATTTTCTGAAATACATCTGGAAAAGATGTAGAGACGAGTAACCTCGCTCATGTAACTGTATTTTATAGAAGCTGAACCGGAAAATTCATGTCGTTTTATTGGAAACTGGGAAACTTTATAGGGAAGGGCATGTAGGTCCGTGGCCCATTTCTCTTAAGGTTCATCCCGACATTTGTCTTAGCGCCTTAGGAAAACCAAGGAAATACCTTAGGTAGGATGAGTGAGGGTAATGAGGGAGGGTGATGTTGGGTGTTGGATGTGAGGGAGGGTAATGTGCTTCTGCTACTTAAACATCTCCATTCATTCCACTGCCACTGCCCGTACAAAATGACATTTTTCATATGCTTCCTCTCTCAAGAAGCTCGAGAGCAGAGGTGTGTGACGTCACAGTTGGAAATTCCTGCTGTGGCTAAATCGATAAGACGGGATCAAGCAGTGAATGACGGTACTGAGGACTTTAAAAATCAACCCAATAAAGAACGTTTCACAATAAGCATAAGGCTTCAGTCCTTGCGTACGGCTTTCCTCCAAAATAAAAAGATAATAAAAAAAATCGTCATCTACTTTTAAACGTGAAAAAAACCGACCTACAACTAGAGTGAACTACGAGTGGTCATATTCACCCCTATACTGTAGGAGGGTATGAGATTTAGAGTTGTTACAAATAATGTTGACTATGTGTTTATTACCTCAGCTGAACGCACGCCTTCATTACCTCAACTGTTCAATTAGAATCGCCGTATCAGTGAGCTCCAGTTGTCTTTGTTTCTACAACAGGTTGATACCCTGTAACGAGCACATTACTGCTTACGACTTCCCGTTTAAAACACAAGGAAAATGTCAACTGTATTGGTAAACTGGACTCGTGTGTGGTTAGTGCAACAAGGAAATTGCAGGCACTCTATGCTAATTGCCTCTTTTACTGCTCGAGGACATGTAATGCCTTTCGGACGCACGTGGATTACTGCATACAACTTTATAGCCTGTTATCTTTTCTTTCCAGATTCTGCCGTATCTAGGCAATGGTTACGGCCTGATCCCTAACGACCAAGTCCATTTCCATTACCAACGCGCATTTCAGATGACAATTTGGGACACACTTACCTTCTCTCGCGTGATCTGCAGTTCGTTTAACGACACTCGCGATTTTAAAGGCTGCAGTTATCTGCCTCAACCGATATTTCAGTTTGCTCTTAAATATTTATCAGCTACTTTCAACGCTATTTACATAATGCGTCGAAGATTTTTAAGGTGCAGATTTAGAACTGCATAGAACTCAGGGTCATGCTTTCGAAACCCAACAAGTACATAAATGTATGTCTGTTAATAATATGATATTTGAGAGAAATATTAGTGTATACCCTCCAATCCATGATACTAGTCAACGATGTATGCAATGGAGAGGCAGAGGGACTGGCCACCCTATTTCCATTATCTTTTGCCTTAGTTGCCTCGTAAGTGCTGTCTTTAAGGATCACTTGTGAGGTCCAACTAGTTGACTGAACATACATACCCTCTAATTAATCTAATTAAACTAACTATTTTTTTTCATTTCCTGGATTTAAATTCTCAATTTTGTAAAACAATTTTTCATTTCAGTATAATTAATTTTTAATGTTTATTTATCTTTTTTTTTTACTTTATGTCGGAAATAGACAACTTAGTACAGGGTGTCTGGTGAGTTCCGCATCGTAGGCTAAAACATAAAATAGACAGACAGACAGACTTTATTATTTTTATTTCAGTTATTTAATGACGCTGTATCAACTACTAGGTTATTTAGCGTCGATGAGATTGGTGATAGCGAGATGATATTTATTTATTTAATAATAACATATACATTAAAAAACGCTACATGAAAGTACCCCGAAAGAGCAAAGCTCGTGTTCGGGGACAGTTCCCTTTTGATTGAAAGACTTGAAAATGACAAGAGATGGCGAGATGAGGCCGAGGATTCGCCATGATTATCTTCCATTCACATTACGGTTGGGGAAAACTTCGGGAAAAACTGAACCAGGTAATCAGCCCATGCGGAGATCGAACCCGCGCCCGAATGCAACTTGAGACAGACAGGCAAGCGCCTTAACCGATTGAGCCACGCCAGTGGCGATATACTTTATTCATGCTGAAGAGATTACAAATAATGTAGAGCAACGTCAATAAAAAAAAAAGAAAATTACTATTATAAAATTCATCTAGACTATGCAGAGGATTTAAAATCAATAATGTTCAATAAGTTTAATATGACCCCCTCCGATTTCCGAACATCTTGGTATTATTTGCAACGCGGTGTAGCATATCGGCGGTGATTTCACGACACATATTTTCCTCCATCCGCTTTCGCAGATGTCGCAGGGCACGAATCTTCACTTCGTAGACCTATACCTTTCCTCGAGACAAAACCCAGAGAGAAAAGTCAAGTGGATTTAGGTCTGGCGACCTGGGAGCCCACTCTCTGGGTTCTATAAAGCCTACCGATCGGAGAGTTCGTCGAACCAATTCCGCACAGGCGTGGCATAATATGACGGAGCACCATTCTGGTCTTTCGACTAGCAGATTCAATTCCGGCATAAACTAATATCCCAGCGTTATGATATAAATTTCTCCATTCCTCGTAAAACGATAATATTTTAAATTTATTTCTATCTCTCAGAAGAATTTATAACAATGATATTGATGGTGATGGCTAATAATAATAATAATAATAATAATAATAATAATAATAATAATAATAATAATAATAATACTAATCATCATCATCATCACTGTGGACTGAAGCAAGGAGATGCACTAGCACCTTTACTTTTTAACTTTGCTCTAGTATATGCCATTAGGAAAGTTCAGGATAACAGACAGGGTTTGGAATTGAACGGGTTACATCAGCTGCTTGTTCATACTGATGACGTGAATTTTAGCAGGAAATCCTCAAACAAATGGGAATAACAAGGGAATTTTACTTGAAGCAAGTAATGGCATAGGTTTGGAATAGGCTAAATCCCGAAAAAATAAAGTAGGCCTATAATGATTATGTCTCGTGACCAGAACACAGTACGAAATGGAAATATAAAAATTGGAGATTTATCCTTTGAAAAGGTGGAAAAATTCAAATACTTTGGAGCAACAGTAACAAACAATATAAGTGGTAAACTCGAGAGGAAATTAAACGTAGAATAAATATGAAAAATACCTGTTATTATTCGGTTGAGAAACTTTTGTCATCCAGTCTGCTTTCGAAAACACTGTAAGTTAGAATTTATGAAACAGTTATATTATCGGTTGTTCAATATGTTTGTGGAACTTGGACTCTCACTTTGACAGAGGGACAGAGATTAAGGCTGTTTGAGAATAAGGTTCTTAGGAAAACATTTGGGGCTAAGAGGGATGAAGTTACAGGAGAATGGAGAAAGTTACACAACACAGAACTGCATGTTTTGTATTCTTCACCTGACATAATTAGGGACATTAAATCCAGACGTTTGAGATGGGCAGGGCATATAGCACGTATGGGTGAATCTAGAAATTCATAAAATGAAGACTGAGGGAAAAAGACCTTTGGGGATGCCGAGACGTAGATGGGAAGATAATATTAAAATGGATTTGAGGGAAGTGGAATATGATGATAGAGACTGGATTAATCTTGCACAAGATAGGGACCGATGGCGGGCTTATGTGAGGGCGGCAACGAACCTCCGGGTTGTTTACAAGCCATTTATAAGTAGTAGTACTAGTAATAGTAGTAGTAGTAGCAGTAGTAGTAGTAACAGTAGTAGTAGTAGTAGTAGTAGCAGTAGTAGCAGTAGTAGTAGTAGCAGTAGCAGTAGCAGTAGTAGTAGTAGTAGTAGTAGGAGTAGTAGCAGTAGCAGTAGTAGCAGTAGCAGTAGCAGTAGCAGTAGTAGCAGTAGCAGTAGTAGTAGCAGTAGTAGTAGTAGCAGTAGCAGTAGCAGTAGTAGTAATGATAATAAAACCAAACGACATAATACGTGACGATAATTCCCAGATTTATCAGATTATTATTGCACAGTCAGGCTGATGGAAATGGAAAGCTACAGAGGAGGAAGCTGAAAAACTACTGAAATATATTATGAATCTCGAAGCAAGCTTCCGTCCCAATTACCTAATGACTGTTTCTCTACGAAATAGTTCACTGATCAGCTTTACATCGTTCCTGTAGTACCAGATGGGAACGCATTTCAAATAATAATTTTTGAACTTCTGATATCATCAGCAAGACGATTGACTGTAATATTATTGTAATATACCTTAACTGTAAACCTACGAGTAAGAAACGGTGTTTTGTTCGTGGTTATAGATTACTTATAGATCAGGGAATTAAATTATTCAGTGAATAATGCACAAGGCCGCCTCTTTGTATGCAGTCTCATTTTGAAATGTAGGTTCAACACTCCTGATGCGGACCGCCCACGCGAAGTCTTCGACGTCTTCCTCCTCGTGGATGAAGAAGCTTCACCCCTCATCGAAATAATAATTTAAGTGAAGCTGCCAAGCGTCGACCGCCCCGTGATTTATACAATACTGCTGCTTCAGTGCAAGAACCGCACATGTCCATTCAAGTGACCGTCACAACCGAAACACTGCCGGCTCTGCAACTAGATGAATATGGCAAGGGCTGCAAGAACAAATCTACTATCACCAATAATCAGACCACTCTAAGCTGCGAACTCTACAAAACAATAAAATATGCAGCGACATCTGTGAGGTCCACCTCCTTCCAACTCCCTGATGAATCCTTGTACCATTGAGACCTCACAATTTGTATGTGGGTGCACGAGGAAAATGCTCATGAATTTAATAATAGGAAAAGAAGGGCGAAGTCCTTCACAAGGTGGAAAAGGGGTGGGGAGAGAGAATAATGAGACGAAGCCCCTAGCAGGTAGGAAACAGGTGAGAGGGGTGGGAGAGGCATTTGTGTTAATTATCCGCATCGAGGGATGAAAGATGCGCAATGTTTCGGTCTGGGGAGAAGTTCAGGGAAGCTTTAATTATTTGAGCTAACAGACACAAAGTAAGGAGCCGCATCCATGCCACCTGGGAGATGTGAACTACAGTACACCGAGACATGCGTCGGGAAGGACAATTAGTTGTTAATTGTTGCTAGGACTTCTGAAAGAGGAAGAAGAAGAAAATTAATGGCTAATGTGGATGAGGAAACAGCTAGGGAAAAAAAAACGGGAAAAACGAAGATTATAAACAATACAACGAAGAAGAAGAAACAGAAAATGAAGACGAGAAAGAAAAAAGGAGGCAAGAAAGAAAAAAGGAGACGAGGAAGATAAAAGGAGAAATGAAGAAAAAATTAGAAAAAGACAAAAAGAGACAGGAAAGAAAAAAGGGATCGAGAAAGAAAAGGAGACGAGGAAGAAAAAGAAGACGAGGAAGGATAAAGGAGACGAGAAAAAAAAGGGGACGAGGAAGAAAAAGGAGACGAGGAAGAAAAAGGAGACGAGGAAGAAAAAGAAGACGAGGAGGGAAAAAGGAGACGAGAAAGAAAAAAGGAGACGAGAAAGAAAAAAGGAGACGAGGAAGAAAAAGAAGACGAGGAAGGAAAAAGAAGACGAGAAAGAAAAAAGAAGACGAGGAAGAAAAATAAGACGAGGAAGGAAAAAGCAGACGAGAAAGAAAAAAGGAGACGAGGAAGAAAAAGAAGACGAGGAAGGAAAAAGAAGACGAGAAAGAAAAAAGAAGACGAGGAAGAAAAAAGTAAGCCGAGGAAGGAAAAAGGAGACGAGAAAGAAAAAAGGAGACGAGGAAGAAAAAGAAGACGAGGAAGGAAAAAGGAGACGAGAAAGAAAAAAGGAGACGAGAAAGAAAAGATGAGACGAGGAAGGAAAAAGGAGACGAGAAAGAAAAAAGGAGACGAGGAAGAAAAAGAAGACGAGGAAAGAAAAAGGAGACGAGAAAGAAAAAAGGAGACGAGGAAGAAAAATAAGACGAGGAAGGAAAAAGGAGACGAGAAAGAAAAGAGAAGACGAGGAAGAAAAAGAAGACGAGGAAGGAAAAAGGAGACGAGAAAGAAAAAGAAGACGAGGAAGGAAAAAGGAGACGAGAAAGAAAAAAGGAGACGAGGAAGAAAAAGAAAAGGAGACGAGAAAGAAAAAAGGAGACGAGGAAGAAAAAGAAAACCATGAAAAAAGCAGACGAGGAAGAAACAAGGAGACGAGGAGAAAGGAAGAAAAATGAGAAAAAGACAAAAAGAAACAGGGAAGAAAAAAGGGATCGAGAAAGAAAAGGAGACGAGGAAGAAAAAGAAGACGAGGAAGGATAAAGGAGACGAGAAAGAAAAAAGGAGGCAAGAAAGAAAAAAGGAGACGAGGAAGAAACAAGGAGACGAGGAAGACAAAAGGAGAAAGGAAGAAAAAATGAGAAAAAGACAAAAAGAGACAGGGAAGAAAAAAGGGATCGAGAAAGAAAAGGAGACGAGGAAGAAAAAGAAGACGAGGAAGGATAAAGGAGACGAGAAAGAAAAAAGGAGACGAGGAAGAAAAAGAAGACGAGGAAGGAAAAAGGAGACGAGAAAGAAAAAAGGAGACGAGAAAGAAAAAGAAGACGAGGAAAGAAAAAGGAGACGAGAAAGAAAAAAGGAGACGAGGAAGAAAAAGAAGACGAGGAAGGAAAAAGGAGACGAGAAAGAAAAAAGGAGACGAGAAAGAAAAAAAGGAGACGAGGAAGAAACAAGAAGACGAGGAGAAAGGAAGAAAAAATGAGAAAAAGACAAAAAGAGACAGGGAAGAAAAAAGGGATCGAGAAAGAAAAGGAGACGAGGAAGAAAAAGAAGACAAGGAAGGAAAAAGGAGACGAGAAAGAAAAAAAGGAGACGAGGAAGAAAAAGAAGACGAGGAAGGAAAAAGGAGACGAGAAAGAAAAAAGGAGACGAGAAAGAAAAGATGAGACGAGGAAGAAACAAGAAGACGAGGAGAAAGGAAGAAAAAATGAGAAAAAGACAAAAAGAGACAGGGAAGAAAAAAGGGATCGAGAAAGAAAAGGAGACGAGGAAGAAAAAGAAGACGAGGAAGGAAAAAGGAGACGAGAAAGAAAAAAGGAGACGAGGAAGAAACGATGAAAAAAGCAGACGAGGAAGAAACAAGGAGACGAGGCGAAAGGAAGAAAAAATGAGAAAAAGACAAAAAGAGACAGGGAAGAAAAAAGGGATCGAGAAAGAAAAGGAGACGAGGAAGAAAAAGAAGACGAGGAAGGATAAGGGAGACGAGGAGAAAGGAAGAAAAAATGAGAAAAAGACAAAAAGAGACAGGGAAGAAAAAAGGGATCGAGAAAGAAAAGGAGACGAGGAAGAAAAAGAATACGAGGAAGGAAAAAGGAGACAAGAAAAAAAGGAGAAGAGGAAGAAAAAGAAGACGATGAAAAAAGGAGGCGAGGAAGAAACAAGGAGACGAGGAGAAAGGAAGAAAAAATGAGAAAAAGACAAAAAGAGACACGGAAGAAAAAAGGGATCGAGAAAGAAAAGGAGACGAGGAAGAAAAAGGAGACGAGGAAGAAAAAGGAGATGAGGAAGGAAAAAGGAGACGAGAAAGAAAAAAGGAGACGAGGAAGAAACAAGGAGACGAGGAAGACAAAAGGAGAAAGGAAGAAAAAATGAGAAAAAGACAAAAAGAGACAGGGAAGAAAAAAGGGATCGAGAAAGAAAAGGAGACGAGGAAGAAAAAGAAGACGAGGAAGGATAAAGGAGACGAGAAAGAAAAAAGGAGACTAGGAAGAAAAAGAAGACGAGGAAGGGAAAAGGAGACGAGAAAGAAAAAAGGAGACGAGAAAGAAAAAGAAGACGAGGAAAGAAAAAGGAGACGAGAAAGAAAAAAGGAGACGAGGAAGAAAAAGAAGACGAGGAAGGAAAAAGGAGACGAGAAAGAAAAAAGGAGACGAGAAAGAAAAAAAGGAGACGAGGAAGAAACAAGAAGACGAGGAGAAAGGAAGAAAAAATGAGAAAAAGACAAAAAGAGACAGGGAAGAAAAAAGGGATCGAGAAAGAAAAGGAGACGAGGAAGAAAAAGAAGACAAGGAAGGAAAAAGGAGACGAGAAAGAAAAAAAGGAGACGAGGAAGAAAAAGAAGACGAGGAAGGAAAAAGGAGACGAGAAAGAAAAAAGGAGACGAGAAAGAAAAGATGAGACGAGGAAGAAACAAGAAGACGAGGAGAAAGGAAGAAAAAATGAGAAAAAGACAAAAAGAGACAGGGAAGAAAAAAGGGATCGAGAAAGAAAAGGAGACGAGGAAGAAAAAGAAGACGAGGAAGGAAAAAGGAGACGAGAAAGAAAAAAGGAGACGAGGAAGAAACGATGAAAAAAGCAGACGAGGAAGAAACAAGGAGACGAGGCGAAAGGAAGAAAAAATGAGAAAAAGACAAAAAGAGACAGGGAAGAAAAAAGGGATCGAGAAAGAAAAGGAGACGAGGAAGAAAAAGAAGACGAGGAAGGATAAGGGAGACGAGGAGAAAGGAAGAAAAAATGAGAAAAAGACAAAAAGAGACAGGGAAGAAAAAAGGGATCGAGAAAGAAAAGGAGACGAGGAAGAAAAAGAATACGAGGAAGGAAAAAGGAGACAAGAAAAAAAGGAGAAGAGGAAGAAAAAGAAGACGATGAAAAAAGGAGGCGAGGAAGAAACAAGGAGACGAGGAGAAAGGAAGAAAAAATGAGAAAAAGACAAAAAGAGACACGGAAGAAAAAAGGGATCGAGAAAGAAAAGGAGACGAGGAAGAAAAAGGAGACGAGGAAGAAAAAGGAGATGAGGAAGGAAAAAGGAGACGAGAAAGAAAAAAGGAGACGAGAAAGAAAAAAGAAGACGAGAGAGAAAATAGGAGACGAGGAAGAAAATACGCATTGTACGCCTGGTTCGCTATATCCAGTGGTCACAATGAAAGCTATGTTTTTTACGCACCTATTCTGTGTACCGGTTGTAGCTAAGAGACAAGAAGCAAAAACATTTCATGTCATAGCTACTATTAAAGTCAGTCAATACCTCTGTAATTTTTATGATTGACAGGTTAGTGTCTAAGGAAAACAGATAAAAGAATTCAAAATCAAAATCTTTTTTTTTTTTTTAAGTCAGGAAAAAATACCGTCTTGGAAGTGTTCTGTTCAAAATAGGCATTTACACCTTCAGAAGTTGATCAGCGGCAAACTTTTTTATTTTTCACTTTAGTTGGGGGTCATAGCTAGGGAAATATTGAGAATAAATGGAAATTACTTTTAAAAGTTGTCGCAACTTAAAATCATTACTGGTTTCCGATTTACAGCGAGTTAAACAAAGAATGTTCTTGCTTGAAGGAAAATATTCTGCGTACAGAGTGACAAACTTCTGTTAAAGGCGCATTTTCATGTGAAATATTCCAGCTAATTTAAAACTTCTTTACAAAATATTTCCATCGCTTAAGTTTTTTAGTTAAACGTGAGTTTAGAAATTTGATTAATAGTAATAAGCGTTACAAGAGCGGTATGTTGAAGTTTTCATGTTCGAGGAAAAGTTTGAAAAAGCGAAACGTAGTTGAGCTTTTTTAATTTCCGAGAATTGAAAGAAAACATACCGCTCGTGTATAGTACATTATTTTGTGCGAAGATCGTTTATTACATACCTGAAAGAGGAATTTCTAATTATTTGCAATAAAATCTCCATCTTGGTTTCTGTTCAATGACGGCAAATTTGTAAAACAAAAATATATATATCTTCAACATTGTTGCTTTAAAATGTTTTCTGTGTTTACTATACTGCAGCAGGCCGTGATATACGTCTGTCTTCCCCCCCCCCCCCCCCCCAGTCTATGATGAGTCTGGAATCCTGTTGATTTTTTCACGGCTTCCTTAATGTTACTTGCATCACGAATGCAGTAACTTTAGTGGAGTTGTAGAGTTTACTTAATTTTTGCAAATATTTAAAAACAATAATTAACAGCGCAATTTAGGTGAAATTGCAGTGGTAAGTTTCCAATTTATAATTATTACTATATTGAACGTCTCTAAAAATAATACAGGGACATCATTTTATTTTTACTTCAATTTTTATTGTACCTGAGTTTTTGAATGTACTTCACTCCTATCCCTTCTACTAACGAAGTGTATCCGTCCTCCACACAGATCCAAGATCGCATATACAGTCATAGTAGCCACAGTACGTTCCAAAAATATGTTCGCGTTTTCCAGTGACAAAAGAGCTTTCAATATTGAATCATTTTCGCACAGGTACTGTCGTCCATTTGCCTATGTCGTATCCCGGTTTCCACCACCAGCTTTTATTCGCCAGCTAGTGGCTGTGCTGTCTTAGCTTTTTTCTGAGAACATTAATTTCTGTTAGGAATTGGACGTCTACGTAATATTATACAACTGTTTAAAATAACTTAAATAAAAGGGCTTCGTTAAGTAATTAACTTTCACTTGATTTCCCTCCTTTCTACGACCCTACGACATAACCACTTGGACGGACAGCAGATAGTATGTCTGAGTAATTTTATCTTTTCGGATCGGGCAGAAATGAAGATTGAATTTACAGTACGTCAGGTACTCTTTTATAGAGTAGATACAGAATTATTTCAACATGAGTTACTAGTACGAAGAACGAAACTGGTGATTGGAGTTAAGTACAATAGTCTATAGTGCGATAATATGGACAAAAGAACTGAAGCCTGTATCGAAATGAACGGCCACCATTTTCAAAAATGTGTTTAAATATCCATATTATGATTATTTTTCAATTTAACTTCATTCTCTATAGTGTACGCTAATGTGCTGTAGGCAGTATAATATACACTGCATAATGAATACGTCCACATGGACAGCTCAATTCGTGAGTAAAAACACTCATTGTTAATATTGTACTGTATTTTGATTAAACAAAAACCTAATGAAAATGATTAAATTCAAAAGCGCAATATTTCCTAGTTTACGTAAATGGATGAACTACTTTCCTTCCCTCCTATACCTAGTAAAGTGATTTGTTTGTATATTACGCCAGTATCATCGAACTCCAGTCGTGGAAGGGGGAGCAAACGGCGTCGATCCAGAGGTATAGGCAAGTTAATATTACAAATGTTAGTAAAAATAAAATGATGTTCCTGTATGTTAAAAGCCTAAAGCAGAAAAATCAATGTCACTTAAGCGGTAAGAAGAGGGAAATTGTTATGTGTGTTCGGTTGGGAATATTGAATGTGGAATTTTAGACTTTCCGCGGATTGGTTTTGTGCGGAAACCAAGCAAATACGCACGATCTCGCACAAAATATTTATATTACATAAACAGCATTATGCTAATTGAACACTATTATGACTTACTCTGAAATTCAGAAGAATGAAGAATGGAAAGAATATCATACTGGTGTTTAAATTCATTATTATTATTATTATTATTATTATTATTATTATTATTACTAGCCGTACCCGTGCGCTCCACTGCACCCGTTAGAAATAAATATAAAATAATTACATAATTAAAATAGGACATTTGATCCCGGGAACATTCGTGTTTGATATAAGGATAAATCGTTTATTATGTTACTTAATTTAAATTGTATTTGCATAATTAAAATGAGATCATTTTGATCCAGAGACCACTCATTTGGTCATAAAAATTATTTTAGGAAATACAGGAAACGAATGTACAGAATAGTCTATCAAGTTTTCTGTGCATAAGAAGCTATTTTAATCTTACCTGTCCTCGATTTACTCAGACGTTACTGTAATAACATTATAGCATTATGTCCATCTAGAGAAACTACACTTTCCAATGATGAAATAATAATTAATTATTCAAATCGGTTAATTTAGCTTCTGATATTACTTCATACAAACACAGAAACATTCTCTGTAGGCTATCTTTCATAGCTTTCGATTGTTGCTGTCCAAGGCCCCTTATAGACGAAGTCATTTGTTTTTTAATTCATTACACGGCCTTAGATGGCAGTTATTTTAATCTTAAAACTCATTTATCTCATTAAATATCAGTCCTATCAAAATTTTTCAAGGAATAAAACTTATCGTAAATTATTTTTAAAGAAACTTTTGTTATGTAACATTTTTCACAAAAATCAATAATAAGCGAGATATTTCGATTTATTTAATTCAGGCCCCCTTATAACCCCCCTTTTAAATAAAATATTTTGAATGCCATATAGCCTAAAATCTAAGTTACAACGAACTTAATTTATATTCCAATTTTCATCGAAATCCGTTCAGCCATTATCGCGTGAAAAGGTAACAAACATACAGACAGACAGACATACAAACAAAATTAAAAAAAAAAGCGATTTTCGGTTTCAGGGTGATTAATTATATATGTTAGGACCAATTATTTTTGGAAAATCGAAAATTACCAGAAAAATTTCGGCTACAGATTTATTATTAGTATAGATTATTATTATATTATTATTATTATTATTATTATTATTATCATCACCATCATTACCAAAGCTAAGTCAGTAATTGACCCGCGATATCCTGGGAAACGCACCGGCTTTTTGTTTCCACTGTGTACAGGTCAACTAGGCGATACTGCCGGCGGACATACACGCTGTTAAAGAACTAATGACGTCACGCGTAATGGCGCTGCCCTGTAGGGTGTTAATTTTAAAGAGATGTCAGAGCCGTTTCCTTTCCCCGCCCGGGGGAATTCCTCCCCGTCCAAATTATTATTACATTTCTTATTAGCCCTATACCATATTCATTATTAATGGCCTGTTACTGGCCAATTTAATACATTAAGGCGATTCCGTCGCACAATTAACTATTTAGTGCGCCCTTTACATTATATTTAATTTTGATTAAATTCTACTCACTCTCCTTCCAACCCATTCTCGTTCTTAATACAGACCTATACCTCGGGCCATAATGGTGGGTAATCTTACCGAAAAATTTTCCTATTATATATAATCTGACTACGAAATTACCAAAAATTTGTAAGGAAGCATGTATAGTGTACTCATTGGAATTCCCTCGTCGGGTGTTAGACTACGCTATCAAGATACAGGCTCCACATTACGGAGTTCAACTCCTGTGCTAAATCGACCTATTTCGTATTTAAATCAAGTGCCGTCTACAAGTTCTATTACACAATCTGTGGGAAACATATGAAGATCAAGCCAATAAAAATCCCAATAGAATTATGACAAGCAAAACAGGTCTGAAATCACAGACCGGTTTCAGAACTTCCGTGAACTGAGATGTAATGAAGAAGAAGAAGAAGAAGAAGAAGAAGAGGATGATGATGATGATGATAGAATAGGAGGGTATACAAAGTAAAAGAAGCAAACGAGAATAAGAGACGTCATAAAGGGATACATACTTTCTACACGATGTTTTCGATAAAAATTCAGTTCCTTTTTTCGTAGTAAGCAACCGGGTCTTTTCCGGAGTTGAAAAGCGATCGGAGCGTGGTTCCGATTACACCACCTCATTCTATTTACTTTAATTAATTAATTAATTAATTTATTTATTTGTTAATTAATTAATTGAGCCGTTAAGAGCAGAAGTGGTGTAAGTCAAGAATGGGTAATGAGGGTTAAAGTAAAAATTCTGTAAAATACAGCGCAAAGTAGCAATTAATATTCAATTTATTTAAACTATTAGTAGTCAGTGGATAGCAAGAACGACGTATTAATTCCTATTTTGCGCTGTATTTTACAGAATTTTTACTTTAAACCTCTTTATTCAATTTTGACTTACACCACTTTTGCTCTCAACGGCTCAATTAATTAATTAATTTATTTATTTACTTATTTATTTATTTAGACTATAAGGACAAAAATGAAAGCAGACTAACAGCTTGCGAGATGAGATTCATGCGCCGAACAGCTGGCTACACTAAATGGGATCGAAAGAAAAATGAAGATATGCTTTAAGAACTTAATGTGTCATCAATACTGGACTATATCTCCAGATATCAGTTAAACTGGAAGGAACACGTCTCAAGAATGGTTTCATCCAGGATTCCTAAAGCAATAATGAAATATCGTCCATATGGGAAACGGTGACTCGGTCGGCCTATGAAAAGATGGCAAGAAAATCGCTTTTTCAGTCCGTAATATTTCTTTTGGGACTAGTACTTGACAGGATGATGATGATTTATTTATTTATTTATTTATTCATTCTGGTGTAGTTAAATTCATCAGGCCTTCTTTTCCACACGAAATGCAAATATAGTAATAGAAATAAAAAGAAAAAAATCACACTATAAACAAAGCAAAGCCACACAAAAATATACACAGGTTGGAGTCACACAAACTTTAGATGAGTGATTAAGTATCGTAATTAATCATATCCTAATTAATAAACATAAACAAGAAACTTGCAATTTTAATCTAGAGTAAAAAAAATCAACACTTCTAGCAATACCTAAAAACCATTAAGTTCACAAAATTTTCCAATTTAATTTTGAATTATGACAAAGTCCGGCAGTCCCTGACGTCATTAGGTAAAGAATTCCAGAGGCGAGGTATTTCTACAGTGTAGGAGGATGAGTATAAAGACGTTCTGTGATGAGGGATAGAAAGAAGTGCTTGATGCCGGTTTCGAAGAGTTGTAAGAAATTGAAAGCGTGATAACAGATAATTCGGAGTAGAAGTATGCATGATTTCAAATAGCAGAGACAGTGAATGTATTGTTCTTCGTTCCTTCAGACGCACCCATGAAAGTAACTGGAGGGAAGGTGTTATATGGTCAAATTTACGAGTATTGTAGATGAATCGTATGCACACATTATGAACACATTGTAGTCTCTCAGCTAAGAGTGAACTTACATTAGTTAGCAAGGAATCGCAATAATCAAAATGGGGCATTCTAGTGCCGAGGCTAAGAAAACAAGGAGCTCTACATCCATTTCCCTAAGTAACTTCATAGCGTATAAAGGACATAGTTAGGACGACATTTTTTGGTGAAATAAAATGGGTGATTTCGGTGTTGATTTGATGAATATTTCGTGATATAAATTATCATTTAAATTATCATTGTCATCCTCAATGCAAATATGTTTTTATTTGCTTATACATATCACATTTATGTGTAAGCATGAAAAGAGCATCATCAAAATATAATCTAAGAATGGTAAGCTTGTATATCACATACAACATTTCAATCATTGCTGCAGTCGACTACAGAAATCGATCCTTTTTCGGTAACCATAGAGATAGTAGAAGTATTTATAAACAATATTCATAGAGAAAAATATAGAAATATTGGTTTTACCAAGCGATTGACAAATTAACTGAAAAAAATATCACAAATATGTTTTTTCAACACAGAATACAATTTTGATTGACGTCAAAATATTGTCCAATAGTATATTCTTTTGAGAATATTAACTCCTTATGTAGATGATTATTATTAGGAATCATCATTGTGGTTTTAGACATATTAGAGCGACTACTAATCATATTTTTTGTGTTCGACAGATATTGGAGAAAAAATGGGAGTACAAGGGCACAGTAAATCGGTTATTCATAGATTTCAAAAAGGCATATGACTCGGTTAAGAGAGAAGTTTCATATAATACTCTTATTGAATTTGGTATTCCCAAGAAACTAGTTCGATTAACTGAAATGTGTCTCAGTGAAACTTACAGCAGAGTCCGTATAGGCAAGTTTCTACCTGATGCTTTTCCAATTCACTGCGGGCTAAAACAAGGAGATGAACTATCACCGTCACATTTTAACTTTGCTCTACAATATGCCATTGAAGCAAGTAAGGACAAAGGTTTGAAAGTATATGATTATGTCTCGTGACCAGAACATAGTACCAAATGAAAATATAAAAATTGGAAATTCATCCTTTGAAAAGGTGAAAGAATTCAAGCACCTTATAGCAATAGTAACAAATATAAATGACACTCGGGACGAAATTAAACACAGAATAATTATGGGAAATGCTTGTTATTCGGTTGAGAAGCTTTTGTCATCCAGTCTGCTCTTAAAAAAGCTGAAATTTACAAAACAGTTATATTGCCGGTTGTTCTTTATGGTTGTGAAACTTTGTTCCTCTCTCAAAGTGAGAGTCCGAGGTTAAGAATGTTTGAGAAAAAGTTGCTTAGGAAAATATATAATATAATATAATATAATATAATATAATATAATATAATATAATATAATATAATATAATATAATATAATATAATATAATATAATATAATATAATATAATATATCATATCATATCATATCATATCATATCATATCATATCATATCATATCATATCATATCATATCATATCATATCATATCATATCATATCATATCATATCATATATCATATCATATCATATCATATCATATCATATCATATCATATCATATCATATCATATCATATCATATATCATATCCTATATCATATCATATACCATACCATATATCATATCATATCATATCATATCATTTTGTAATTACTGTTTATTGTAAATATTGTAAAGTAAATTTGTATTATTTATTATTTCATTGTATAAATTACTATTTGAAGAATCCACTGCAAGAATGATGGATGTCATTTGGAATACATTTTTCAGGAGAAGCAATTGAAAGTTTGAAATGCTTAGTGCTCAAAGCTTAACTGTGATTTTCCGATCACTAGTGGACATTGACTATCAGTGTTAATGCCATATAACTCTCTATGTACATTCTATATGTCTTAAGCTATGCATTGACAGTCTTGGTTCAGTTTCGACAAAAAAGTGACATCCATCATTTTTGCAGTGGACTCTTCAATTGTAATTATTTTGTATAATTAAGTTACTACTGACATCGGATGTTTCTCCACTTGCAGTGTAAATAAATAAATAAATAAATAAATAAATAAATAAATAAAAAAATAAAAAAATAAGTAAATAAATAAATAAGTAAATAAATAAATAAATAAATAAATAAATAAACAAATAAATAAATAAATAAATAAATAAATAAATAAATAAATAAATAAATAAATAAATAAATAAATAAGTAAATAAATAAATAAGTAAATAAATAAATAAATGAATACATTATTTAAAACGACCGATTAACTTAAATGTAGTTTAATGAGAGGTTAAAGACCAATTTGTGTTGGTGAAATGCATTGTCTCTGTAAGTATCAATTAAAGACACTTTAAGTGACAATTGAAGTTAAGCATGTTTGGTAAAATCGGCAATAAAATCCACTGACGTTGGTCTGATTTGAACCCACGAAATATCAGGTCTAATAGTTGGCATGGTAGTCGTGAGATGACGCACCACTGCAAATTTACTTGGAGTTTATATTCATATACCTTCTGTGCTAGTAAGTGTCGATTGTTCCTACAATTCGCACACCTTGTAATCGGATGTACGACTTTCAGTCGGCGCTCTAGCGATCTGACACATACCTCAAATTAACAGCAATTTCATTTTCGCTCGGGGTGTTTAACCCTCAATTTAACCCTCTACCTGTGCCCAACACCTGCAGGGAAGAAAGTATTGTGTAAAGTAACAATGTTTTAATACACAGAGATAACACGAGAAACCTGTTTTCAATTTAAATCCAAGATGGTTGAAGACCTCCTTTCTCTCGCTCCCGGCCTCGGCCTTTTGCTGGTCATAGTTGAAAGCCTGAATTAAAATGTCAAAATAGCTTATTATTCTATAATTACAGCCGTTCCAACAACGAACAACACTTGGTATCGATTAGAGCTTCCCAGGGGGCCAAGATACCAAACAACGAGCTTCTTAATCTGCCAGACTTCCTGTTTGCTGAAAGCTGCATTACCCCTATCTCCTCTAATTGCAGTTCTTCCGCTCAACAATTACTCTTCTTATAATCGTCTGCTTTCATTTGGCTTTTCATTACCCCTCCCCCGCTCCGTGAACCTCCTTGTCCTGAACATTACTAATCCATTTCATACTGAGTGACATATTCTGAAACAGAACGTATCCATAGTGAGCGTCAAACACGAAGCCGCTAGCATTTCTGCGCATGTATTGTCACGTGATGTCATGTAACAATCACTTTTACTGATGGAGGAAATAAATAATACCGATGTATTGATATTGCAATGACACTCTGGAGGAAATTAAACGCAGAATAAATATGGGAAATGCGTGTTATTATTCGGTTGAGAAGCTCTTATCATCCAGTCTGCTGTCCAAAAATCTGAAAGTTAGAATTTATAAAACAGTTATATTACCGGTTCTTCTATATGGCTGTGAAACTTGGACTCTCACTCTGAGAGAGGAACATAGGTTAAGGGTGTTTGAGAATAAGGTGCTTAGGAAAATATTTGGGGCTAAGCGGGATGAAGTTACAGGAGAATGGAGAAAGTTACACAACACAGAACTGCACGCATTGTATTCTTCACCTGACATAATTAGGAACTTGAAATCCAGACGTTTGAGATGGGCAGGGCATGTAGCACGTATGGGCGAATCCAGAAATGCATATAGAGTGTTAGTTGGGAGACCGGAGGGAAAAAGACCTTTAGGGAGGCCGAGACGTAGATGGGAGGATAATATTAAAATGGATTTGAGGGAGGTGGGGTATGATGATAGAGACTGGCTTAATCTTGCACAGGATAGGGACCGATGGCGGGCTTATGTGAGGGCGGCAATGAACCTTCGGGTTCCTTAAAAGCCATTTGTAAGTAAGTAAGTAAGTATTGATATTGCAATATATTGTAAACCTAATTTCGATAAACGATATATATCGCAGAAAATATATCGATATATCGATATGTCGCTATTCCCTAAGCAAATTGCATTTTCAGGCGTACATTTATTGTATTACAATAAAATTACTTAAATTTTAATATTCCTTTTTACCATTGAAATTAACATAATAACTAGACTTCGTTGAATTGCCACACGCAGCATGCAATCAGGTTGTTGATGTACGGTAGTATAGAGGAGGTGAGCGTCCTCCAGGTCTAGTAGTATAAGCAGTTCATGTTAAGAGATGTGACCGGTCCAAATAGATAGAGCAGCTACAGCTAATGTATACCTATGTAAGCACTTGTTTTTGCATTACTGTGGTTGGAATAGTCAAAGCTTAACATTTGTTCAGTGCAGGCAAGAATTCAATCAAATATACTACAATGAGAGTGTTGCTGTTCCAAACAATTGCCCCTGGAATACCCTTACCCCCGCAGCCAGTCTTGACACGGTGGGGAACGTGGTTGGATGCTGTTAATTATTATGCAAAATATTACGGCAAAATAATGGAGGTAATTGATGCATTGGCTAGCACAGACAGTTTCGCTGTTGCAGCTATGAAATCATTGCCTTCTGAACAGATATTGGAAGATATTCTGTTCATTGATTCTAATTTTAAAATCGTGTCCAAAAGCATCACCCTGTTAGAATCGTCTAAACTACAACTCTCAGAAGCCCTTAATATAGTGTATAAAATATCACAAACCGTTATCCAAAATAACAATTCACTAATTTCAGAAAAAGTGAAATATAAGTTGAGAAACGTTATTGCTAAAAATTCTGCCTATTCACAATTTCGTATTATAAATGATGTACTATCAGGTCACGACAAGACGTCTGAAGTTGGTGTACTAAAAAGTAGCGACTTTCCGTTCTTCAAATATGCACGTATTACATCGTGTGTTGTTGAACGTACATTATCCCAAAGTAAAAACTGTTTAAGTGACCATCGGTGGAGTTACTTTGCAGTCGTTCAAAATGTACGTAACTCTTCACTGCAATGCACATATTCAAGGATGATGTGAGTATCTTACATTAAAATTTAAGAGTTAATATATCTCATTACAAAATAATTGTGTATTTACATATATATAGGCATTTCCTACTTCATTGATCATTCATTATATTTCTTGAATGCAGGATACAGGTTTTATTGTAACCGCAGTATACTGCTCAGTGTTTACATCAGAGGCATACTCCATCCGTCGCACGTCCACAGTCTATACCGCGTGCGTAGTAAACCTTACGATTCTCGTGGCAATTTCACGAAGTCTAATAATAACAGTCAAAAGCATAATGTAAAATTGTAACAATAAACAATACATTTTCAATACCATATGATGTAAGTCCTAACCTAAATCAAAATTATGGATCGAAACGAAAATAGCAGTATTTCGTAAAAACCGATATATTGTTCTCATCTCTACTGGGCACTGAAGGGATAACAGAATAATTTTACTTCCAGTCAAAACTGGTTTATCTCAGTATGAAATATGACTTGATTTTAAACTTTAACTGGGTAACAGTTATTTTTCAATTTTTATAGAGGAAGTGTTACAAATGTGAAATAAGGGTTCAAAATATGAAATAGTGTGACATATATTCTAGCGGAAGCCTTCCAAATTACTACACACCGATACTCTCTTTCGCTGGAATGTGTTAGTTTGCAGTTAGAAGCTGAACTGTTGAAAAGCTTATCATTATTGCGTTTTCGACGTGTTATACTTCAATCATAACGAATAGAAAGAAGTAATGGTCGCACTCTGTTAATTCAAACGGCCGATACCACGCGGCGCTAGTGCAGAGTTCGCTCAGTCTGTTCCGTGTGTAAGCACATAAATACATTTAACGTAAGTTGCACTGTTTACCTTTCGCTCCATATACGTACGTAACTGGCATTGTACTTACAACATTAAGACAATTTGAAAGAAAAACACATTCATATACATCACACTGTAAAACAAATAATAGTTTAATATGTAAAACTTAACTTAGGGCTGCTCGTAGGCATGCAATATGTACTCACCAACAGTTACTTGTCCGACACTTTGGAGAATTTACGAGATGATTTGGCGGCTCTCGGAGCTTGGAGTTCTCGTCGGATTTGTTTCGTCCGGAAGAAGAACCGACATTTCATATAGTGAAAAATTAGTTTCGGTATGATATCCATGGCATGATCCAAGCAGCATCCTGTTCCCGGTGGCTGAATTACAATTGAGTTAATACTGTCTATGCACTCGTGAAATATGTCGCCCCACATTCCATCGCTCCATTTTTCTTTTATTGTCTGTTCTGTTTGCATAAGCAAATGAAACACGCACGCCCTACAACCCGGAACAAAACACGAAGGTATTGCTTCAAATATAACACGACGAAAACATAATAATCTCGTCCTTTAATAAATAAATCGTGAGAGCTACTCACTTGTCACTCGTGTACGAATAATTGCAGATTAGTGTATTGGCACTTAAAGTATTTAACGCACTTAATTACACTAAAAAAGCAAACGAAATGAACGAACACTCTACTGCTTCTTTTATGGATATTCGCTTCCAACTGAGCAATACCGATTGCAGCGCCACTAATTCTCTTGGTCACCGTCGACAATGCTGAACAGATAGGAGTGCGCACATTTCTTCTTTCTATTCGTTATGCTTCAATGTTAGAAATATTAATAACAGCCTATATATTCTTAAAGAGAAATAATCTGCGATTACAGCAATGCATGTTTTAAATTATGATATGTTTTGAGGTCATGACTTACAACATCAGTGTGTCACAAATATGAAATACTAGTTTATTAGTATTCCTCCTTTCCTTTATACCCTGGTTTTGTGTTTCGTTACTAGTGTTGGCACCTGTAGGAGGAGGGAAAACCTCACCTTCCAACAAACTTAGAAAACAGTGGAGTGAAAAGGCAATGCAAGAAGCTATAAAACAAGTTCGAGAAAAGACGTGAGAGACGATTCATCTGGATTCAGTATTACGGTTGGGAAAACACATTCTAATGAAGATGCTGAATGCTTGTTCTGTGCTTTTCTTAGTAGAGGCCATTTTGACTTTACAATTTTGTTAATCTTGATAATAGTATTCCATTTGTACTCCCATTTTCATGAAGGAAACATGTTATATTTAGAGAAAATTATATTTACAATCATTTTATACCATCTTACGAAATTGTAAGTCCGGTGTAGGCCTACCAAAACGAAAAAAAATGAGATGATATTCCATATTTGTAACACTTCCTCTATTACTGGATTGAGTTACTTTTAAGATTTAAATAATTATCTTTGGTCCCCCATTCTACGACGACTATTCAAGATCTCCCACAGAGGGTCGAGTCACAGAGTCTTAGAGCTGCTACGTTAAGCAATTTATCAGCAATTTAACGAGACAGAACTTTCACACTTATTTCACAAGCTGTAATAGAAACTCTGGCACATATTTTGGGCAAATGCCAGACCTGAAATGACACAGGGTAACTTTTGTAGTAAAGTAAATTTTCCTACCTTGAAAACCGATGACAGCTCAATCCAAGGAAGTAAGAAGTTGGTTGGCGTTAAGTGGTGCAAGAAAAGACGTAGCGAGGAGTTGTCCACTAAATATGAAGTATCTCCCAGGCATGTGGGTGCCTTCCTGCAATAAATAATACATTTATATGTGTTATTACTAGAGCCCGGATGTTAGGCAAAATGCCTTTTTTAATCTGAGTGTATGTATGAAAGATCTATTAGAGATAAACATGTTTCCACACATTTGGGGACGATATGCCTTTTTGACTATTTTAGCTCCCGTTGCCTATTTTAAGGTTAATTGCCTTTTTTTTTAGCCTTTTTACGTCTTTACTGTATATTTTCTAAATCTTTAATGCATTTAAAATAAACCGCACATAAGTTATATAAAAAAAACAAAAAAGAACGGTTGTACAAATTAAAAATATACATTCACTTCACAAAAATATTTGCTGAGAATCTCATTCTCCAGCAATACATATGTTTCCAAGAAGTCGTAAACTTTTCTTCCCTACCAATTCTATCTTTTGTGTCACTTAACAAAGTTGTTTGAACGGTATAACCTTCAGTGCTCTGGTCACTTCAGAATTTACCAGCGAAAGAAAGGGGATGAGGGAAGTATTAAAAGCAAGTCTCCAGGTCCCGTTACTGTTGTCGCTTGCACGCACAAGTCACGCGTACTTTGAAGTCTCTAATCCCTTCTCACATCCCTCTTTTTGAGACAATACACAGTCGGTTTTTCCCGATCTCTGAAAGAAAGTTGAGACAGTCCTTCTGAAAGAAGTTGTTTAAGTTTTCTCCAATCACTTCAGTAGATGTAGAAAGATCTTTTTCCACATAAAAAACGTTCTCTCTGACTGGCGGCTCACTGTGACAGTTGACAACTTAAAACGCATGTTGTTGTGACATGTAACCTGGGAAAGTGAGTACCGTATGGGATAGTTTATCAAGTATTTGTCTTTCTTTGTCTGTTTCCATGAATAATAAATGCCTATTTGACTGCCTATTTTTAGTGCCTATATGCCTGCCTATTTTAGGCTAACCAAAATAAATGCCTAAACATCCGGGCTCTAGTTATTACAACAGCAGTAAGTAACAAACATGCTTTTTCAATCGCAATTTATCACAGTTGGAATATGAAAAAATAGTTTCCCCCCTTCAATACTACAGACAACACGCCATGGACCTAAGCTATATTGCAAATCGCATATAAACATGAACATGACTAAATTTTGTTTCTTTATTCTCACCCGTTTCCTTATTACACCAGTTTCTTTATCATCATTACTACCTTCATTAAAGTTACTAGTTTTATCAACAACTCCGTTTTCATTAACCTAACCAGTGTCTTCACTAGTATTACCGTTTTTTAATGATCTATACCTTGTTATGATCTTCATCGTCTTAATAAATGATTAAAATCTTTATTGACATAATTTACATTGCGCAAATCAAGCTTTCAGGTATAACTCCCTGTAAAGTTGATTTGAATTAATTTCGAGGGAAAAATTGTTCCGGGGCCGGGTATCGAAGCCGAGACCTTTGGTTAAACGTACCAACGCTCTACCAACTGAGCTACCCGGGAACTCTATCAGACACCGATCCAATTTTTCCTTCTTTATCCACAGACCTCAAAGTGGGCTGACAACCGTCAAGCAACCAACATTGAGTGCACACTGACTCTTTGTGACATAAATTGTGGTTTTCTGTTAACGAACAGTGACGTGTATTATGCATATCAAACTTTCAGGTATAACTCCCTGTAAAGTTGATTTGAATAATTTCGAGGGAAAAACTGTTCCGGGGCCGGGTAACGAAGTCGGGACCTTTGGTTCAACGTACCAACGCTCTACCAACTGAGCTACCCGGGAACTCTACCAGATACCGATCCAATTTTTCCCTCTATATCCACAGACCTCAAAGTGGGCTGACAACCGTCAAGCAACCAACATTGAGTGCACACTGACTCTGTGTGACGTAAATTGTGGTTTTCTGTTAACGAACAGTGACGTGTATTATGCAAATCAAACTGTCAGGTATAACTCCCTGTAAAGTTGAAAAATTGGATCAGTGTCTGATACAGTTCCCGGATAGCTCAGTTGGTAGAGCGTTGGTACGTTTAACAAAAGATCCCGGGTTCGATACCTGGCACTGGAATAATTTTTCCCTCGAAATTATTCATAATTTACATTATTTTAAGCCATACTTTTATTTATCATCGTCGTATCATACATAAAGACTAGTCCACCGCTGCGGAGTGGTAGTTAGCATGCCTGACCGTAAAACGAGCGGACCTGGGTTCAAATCCTGGTTGGGACAAGTTACCAGGTTGAGGTTTTTCCGGGGTTTTATCTCAACCCATTAAGAACAAATGCTGGGTGACTTTCGGCGCTGGACTCATTTCGCTGGCATTATCACCTTCATCTCACTCAGACGCTAGATAACCATATCAGTTGATAAAGCGACGTAAAATAACCTTAAAAACATGAAGACTCGGATGGCAGCGTCATCTGCAGCAGTGGCGTAGCCTGGTTTTCAGACTAGGGTATGTAACCCAGTTAATATAGTTTGAAAATGGAATTTCCCGTATCCAGCATAGAGCATATACCGAATACAATTGTATCACGTAGTATAAACACTGCATATATCTTCCTTGCTAATACAAATTTACAAACATCGACAAATAATAGACACACTGAAAAGTGTTTTAATAAACTTAGTTTAGGACTATGCAGTAAAAATAAAATTAATAAACTCACGTTTACTATCCTTGGAGTTTTTTTTACTTGGTTATATAACGACGCTGTATCAACTACGAGGTTATTTAGCGTTGATGAAGTTGGTGATGGTGAAATGATATTTGGCGAGATGAGGCCGAGGACTCGCCGTAGATTACCTGACATTTACCTTACGGTTGGGGAAAACCTCGGAAAAATCCCAACCAGATAATCAGCGCAAGCGGGAATCGAACCCACGCCCAATTGCAACTCTGGATCGGCAAGTAAGCATCTTAGCCGACCGAGTTACGCCGGTGGCTCTCCTTGGAGTTTCCCCGAACATTTTTAGTCGTTTTTTTTTTCAAATATTATATGGTCACAAAAATAGTTATGTTTCTTGGCTGCCTTATAAATAGTATTTAAATCTTCATAGCCATTGGTATTTCAAACGGACTTTTCATTAGAAAAGAGAAGACAAGACCAGTAAAACAGTTTGTTTAAAGTATTACATCCTCACAGCCACGACTCACTTTCATAAATCTTTACATTAAAATGTCTTACACACTTTTTTATGTTCGTAGTGATATTCAGTACTGGTTTTGAAGGGCCTGCTTTAATTACGTCTTCTTTTTCACAGAACGTTAAAGTCTGGAAGCTCCTTACCTTCAATTTGTCGATTATACAACAATTTGTTTCCATATTTGATGCATTGCGACAATGAACACGAAACAATTTCCCTTTCACTCACTGCGTGACCTCTTGGATGTATATTGTCAGCGTACATATCCTGGAGCCCATAAGCGCGTAACACAAAGATCTTAACCTAAATAATTTATTTCAACACTAAACAATTAAGCTTTCAAAACAGTCTTCAGTGTTCACAAATGAAAAAAGTAACATTTTGGAAAAAATAACTCACTCGTCATTCTTTAAAAGTCAATGGAAATAATACAGAGTGATTTATATAGAACTGACACATTTCTTTCATTAATTGTTTCAAAACGAATTGTGCTAGCGACAACTTATTATACCCAAAATGTAGAGGAATTTTGGGAGATTATTTACCTCTATAGCAAATGTTGTCCGGCGTTGTCAAATCCGGAGATCTCGGTGGCCACAGGTTCCTGGAAATTATTCGGTCGTCACATAACCGGATAAATGGAACCATGCTTCATCTGTGAACCATGTGATGGACATTATGGCAGGATTTTGCACAATGAACGTCTGAAATCAACGACAATAATTCAATCTTTTATCCTTATCTGGTTCCTGTAGCTGATGAACAACCGTAACCCTATATGGCTTTAGGCTCTCTGACTCATTGAGTAGGTGTATCCTGTCTCCTGCGACAAACGTCTTAATGATTTTTTGGGTGACTGCTCCAGTCGTGCTCTTACGTCAACAACAACCGTGGGAAGCCTAGATGAACGATGCTTTCCCTTTTCACTCACCAGAGATCCAGTTGTTTCCAATTTGTTTACCAGTCCCAGTATTGTGTTTCTTTTGGGAGGATTGCGAACACCAAATTCTCTCTGGTATGCTCTTTGAGTAGCTGTAATTGAATTCGTAATCCAGTATTGCTTCACAAGGAAGAGTCGTTGATTTAATGTGTACTGCATTTTCACGTTGACACAAAATGTCGAAAACAGCTGCCAACAATAGGAATAAAACATAAACATCTGCGCATCTAGTGACTTATTGTCGTTGGTTTCAGACGTTCATTGTGAAAAAACCTGCCATATTGTCCATCACATTATTCACAGATGAAGCATGGTTCCATTTATCCGGTTATGTGACGACCGAATAATTTCCAGGAACCTGTGGCCACCGAGATCTTCGGATTTGACAACGCCGGACAACATTTGCTATAGAGGTAAATAATCTCCCAAAATTCCTCTACATTTTGGGTATAATAAGTTGTCGCTAGCACAATTCGTTTTGAAACAATTAATGAAAGAAATGTGTCAGTTCTATATAAATCACTCTGTATAACACAAGCATGACTATACGACAATATGTATTGCAATGCTATACATCCCCGGGGTCACGAGCATGCTCACTGTACGAGTTTTCTCGGGCTGACGACAGATGTCGCTGAGACGTTGCGAAGTGATTAGAGAGTACCGCATTCTCGACGGCGGCAGCCATATTTACTCCTTGCTCGGCACAGAAGCGTAAACAGTAATGCTAGAACGATGGTGATTAAAGGCGATAGCATACATGTTGTTGTGGTTTATTGAACACAGGAGACAAGAATTAAACATTATTGTCATAGCGAAATGACTCATGAGAGATAGCCTAACACTTTATTATTTATGTTATGTCCATTTCAATAGGGATAACATCAACAATTTTCTAGTGCAATTCTCACACCAACATTTCGACCGCCACACTTAGCAAATTGTCGTGCATTTGCTATAACAGACAATTTTCTTAACAATACATACATTCTAGTCCCAAAATAGTGATAAGACTTTTTCAAATATATTATAACGAATTGAGAACGTCTGAGTTGAAGTGTTAATGAATAAAGACTTCAAATCCTTTAGTGTCAATACATTTTCTACCAACGTTTCACATTTTTCTGCATTTAGAATTATATTAAACACGAATTTATAAGGGTATACGTGACATTTCCATGTACGATTTGAGAGTCACTAATATGCTAATAAAATTTATAGATTCATCAATGTTATCAGTTATTAGATATGAAATACAGTTTTCACAAATATTATATAACTTATTTTGTTTTATTTTGAACAAAACTGATCCCAACAAATAGTTAAGAGCTTGTTGTTCACTCAAGTCAATATTTCCATTTTCAGTTAAATTAAAATTTAGCCTATATCAATTTCTTTTGCTCAGATTCATCTTCACTAGACCTTTCTGTTTCGGGTTTACTTACATCTGTATCTAGAAACTCAACTAATTGTTCAGAATCGCAAACTTCCCCAAAGGTCTTTTTCCCTCCGGCTTCCCAACAACACTCTATATGGATTTATGGATTCGTCCATACGTGCTACATGCTCTGCTCATTTCAAACGTCTGGATTTAATGTTCCTAATTATGTCAGGTGAAGAATACAATGCGTGCAGTTCTGCGTTGTGTAACTTTCTCCATTCTCCTGTAACTTCATCCCTCTAACCCCCAAATATTTTCCTAAGAACCTTATTCTCAAGCACTCTTAATCTCTGTTCCTCCCTCAAAGTGAGAGTTCAAGTTTCACAACCATACATAACAACCGGTAATATAACTGTTTTATAAATTCTAATTTTCAGATTTTTTTTTATAGCAGACAAGATGACAAAAGCTTCTCAACCGAATAATAACAGGCATTTCCCATATTTATTCTGCATTTAATTTTCTCCCGAGTGTCATTTATATTTGTTACTGTTGCTCCAAGATATATTAATTTTTCTACCTCTTTGAGGGATAAATTTCTAATTTTTATATTTCCATTTCATATAATATTCAGGTCACGAGACATAATCATATACTTTATCTTTTCGGGATTTACTTTCAAATCTATCGCTTTAGTTGCTTCAGTAACGTTCCCGTGTTTTCCGTAATAGTTTGTGTATTTTCTCCTAATATAGGCCTATTCATGTCACCCGCATAGACAATAAGCTGTAATGCTAATTCAGTACAACAGCAATTGATTACACATTGATTAACTACACAACAGCACGGTATTCTTCATGATAACGATGGAAAATCACACTGGAAACCTGTGTTCCTACGCAAGTCTTACGGTGTACTGAGTCTCCGCAGGAGTAAATATGGCCGCCGCGTCGGCATTTGTCGGATCAAAAGAATGCGGTACTCTCCAATATACACTGCTCTGGCGAAGTGTTTTTAAATATCAAGCGGGCCGTGCCCATAGAGTTACAGTCTTTTTTATCCTCTCAGGTTACAGTATAATTCTTACTAGTGGTCGCGCCCAAGGTGATTAAAACATAGTGCGAATTCAAAATCAAACATTCTTGGAAAACTTGATCTGTCCGAAAACGATTATATGTTACAATATTATAATTCATAATTCAGAGTCACCTTGAAGGAAATTGCAGGGTATGTAACACATCCATGGACGCTATGTCCTTGATCTGCAGGGATTCCTATGAAGTAGAATTTTATGTTTGATACTCCAGAGAAACATCGCGCAAAGTAGTGCACTTGAATCTGTACGAGAAGACGGATAAACCATTCCAACGTGCCGGGTTGGGGTCCGCGCCACATGATAGCCCGCCTCTCGGCAGCTTTGTCTCATTGTCTCGGAAGAATGGGCTGGAATTACCGCGGGTGTTTGTTTCGGCAGATGTTTGTGGGACGTAACCCGGGAGTCGGCGCGCCGCTGGGCGCTGATTGCCGAGTGCTGACGAGGCGCATTCCTAATGATGCATTAGCCAGTTATTACAGCCCTGCCTTAATTACAACACATAAGCAACGACTGTGATACCGAGGCGCCCTCATAGATAGATATGAAGCAGGTTTACTAGAAACACTCCCATCATTCTGCAACTTACAGAACTATGCAAACTGTATCACATAATATTTTTTTTTAGACAGTCGTTTCATGACGACGACTTTTCGATTCTTATTTCAGTACCGAAAAATCATTGATTTCCGCATCCATAAATTAGAGTGCTTAAAAGTAAATTTCCGTACCTAAAAGTACTTTTAAGCACGCTAATCAGAAATTTATTTATTTGTTTACAGTATTTTATTGCTAGTAAATTTCAAATAAATATAATATAATATAATATAATATAATATAATATAATATAATATAATATAATATAATATAATATATCTTCTTCTTCTTCTTCTTCTTCTTCTTCTTCTTCTTCAGTCCCTTCTGCTGCTAAGCGTCGGGTTCGCCTCTCTCCTTCCATTTCATCCATTTTTCCCGGTCTCTACACATTCTCTTCATCTCTACCATTCCTTTTCCTTTCTGTTGGCCTATTCTTTCTATTGTATCCTCCCATTTAATCCTTGGTCTTCCTCGTCTCTTTCTTCCTTCCACTCTCATTTCCATCACCTGTTTAACCTTCCTTTCCTCTCCCATACGATATACATGCCCAAACCATTTCAACTGCCTTTCATTAATCACCTCTGTTATTGCTTTTCTCATTTTAACTTCTTCTCTTATTCTAATATAATATAATATAATATAATATAATATAATATAATATAATATAATATAATACTTACTTACAAATGGCTTTTAAGAAACCCGAAGGTTCATTGCCGCCCTCACATAAGCCCGCCATTGGTCCCTATCCTGTGCAAGATTAATCCAGTCTCTATCATCATACCCCACCTCCCTCAAATCCATTTTAATATTATCCTCCCATCTACGCCTCGGCCTCCCTAAAGGTCTTTTTCCCTCCGGTCTCCCAACTAGCACTCTATATGCATTTCTGGATTCGCCCATACGTGCTACATGCCCTGCCCATCTCAAACGTCTGGATTTAATGTTCCTAATTATGTCAGGTGAAGAATACAATGCGTGCAGTTCTGTGTTGTGCAACTTTCTCCATTCTCCTGTAACTTCATCCCGCTTAGCCCCAAATATTTTCCTAAGCACCTTATTCTCAAACACCCTTACCCTATGTTCCTCTCTCAGAGTGAGAGTCCAAGTTTCACAACCATACAGAACAACCGGTAATATAACGTTTTATAAATTCTAACTTTCAGATTTTTGGACAGCAGACTGGATGATAAGAGCTTCTCAACCGAATAATAACACGCATTTCCCATATTTATTCTGCGTTTAATTTCCTCCCGAGTGTCATTTATATTTGTTACTGTTGCTCCAAGATATTTGAATTTTTCTACCCCTTCGAAGGATAAATCTCCAATTTTTATATTTCCATTTTGTACAATATTCTGGTCACGAGACATAATCATATACTTTGTCTTTTCGGGATTTACTTCCAAACCGATCGCTCTACTTGCTTCAAGTAAAATTTCCGTGTTTTCCCTAATCGTTTGTGTATTTTCTTCTAACATATTCACGTCATCCGCATAGACAAGCAGCTGATGTAACCCGTTCAATTCCAAACCCTCTCTGTTATCCTGGACTTCCCTAATGACATACTCTAGAGCGAAGTTAAAAAGTAAAGGTGATAGTGCATCTCCCTGCTTTAGTCCGCAGTGAATTGAAAAAGCATCAGACAGAAACTGACCTACACGGACTCTGCTGTATGTTTCACTGAGACACATTTTAATTAATCGAACCAGCTTCTTGGGAATACCAAATTCAATAAGAACATCATATAATACTTCTCTCTTAACCGAGTCATATGCCTTTTTGAAATCTATGAATAACTGATGTACTGTACCCTTATACTCCCATTTTTTCTCCATTATCTGTCGAATACAAAAAATCTGATCAATAGTCGATCTATTACGCCGAAAACCGCACTGATGATCCCCAATAATTTCATCTACGTACGGAGTTAATCTTCTCAAAAGAATATTGGACAAAATTTTGTACGACGTCAACAAAAGTGATATTCCTCGAAAGTTACCACAGTTGGTTTTGTCCCCCTTTTTAAAAATAGGTACAATTATGGACTCCTTCCATTGTTCTGGTACAATTTCCTTTTCCCAAATAGCAAGTACAAGTTTATAAATTTCGCTATTCAATGCACTTTCACCCTCTTGTATTAATTCTGCTGGAATTTGATCGATACCTGGAGACTTGTACTTTTTCAGATTTTCTATCGCAATTTCGACTTCTGAAAGCGTGGGTTCGGGTATAAATGGCTCAGCAGTTTGTATTTCAATTTCGTCCCGATCATTTCTATTTGGCCTACGTACATTTAGTAGTTGCGCAAAATAGTTTTTCATCTGTTTAGGATTGATGGAGAGTCTGCAAGCAAGTCACCATTCTCATCCTTGATCACGTTTACCCTTGGCTGATATGCGTTCTTAAATTCCTTTATACCCTTATATAAATCTCGAATGTTTTTAATATAATATAATATAATATAATATAATATAATATAATATAATATAATATAATATAATATAATATAATATAATATAATATAATATAATATAATATAATATAATATAATATAATATTAGTACATTATGCAACGAGCCTATAATGAAGGTAATTAAGAAGTGAGTATGGATATTTATGAAACGAGCGCAAGCGAGTTTCATAATTTTCATACGAGCTTCTTAATTACCATTATAGGCGAGTTTCATACGACTTTTTATGCTCGACCATATTTCTAACTTGATATTAATTTTATTGTATCTGACCTGGAGCAATGTCCCGTATGTTGTGAGATGTGCGCAGACGCGAAAGTATTGATTTGTTTCCGAGGAACAGATGTGCACATTGACCTTGCTAGGCCATAAGAACCTACAGAGATAGCATTGAAATAAAATTAGACATTGAAAAACGAGATGACAAATTGAATTTATTTGAATAATTATTATAGTAACAGAGCATAACCTTCTGCGACAGTATTGGATTTCCAGCCTCCGTGACTTTTCGCTAATTCTCTTTCGATTGCATATCCGAGAATAATCGATACTTGCGGTTTTATAACGGTAGAAAGCTGACCTGTCATTGGCTCAACAGTTGTAACCTGAGTCGTCATTGTCTGAAAGACCTGACCTTTAATGAGTAGGTGTACTTTAATGACATGCATTAAAGGTCTGCTACCAGGTGTATAATTACTACATTTCGGCATGGTCGAGCATAAAATATAATATAATATAACATCTATACTAATAATAAATCTGTAGCCGAAATTTTTCTGGTAATTTTCGATTTTCAAAAAATAATTGGTCCTAACATATATAATTAACCACCCTGAAACCGAAAATCGCATTTTTGAAATTTTTGTTTGTATGTCTGTCTGTCTGTCTGTCTGTATGTTTGTTACCTTTTCACGTGATAATGGCTGAACGGATTTCGATGAAAATTGGAATATAAATTAAGTTCGTTGTAACTTAGATTCTAGGCTATATGGCATTCAAAATACATGATTTGAAAGGGGGGTTATAAGGGGGCCTGAATTAAATAAATCGAAATATCTCGATTATTATTGATTTTTGTGAAAAATGTTACATAACAAAAGTTTCTTTAAAAATTATTTCTGATAGGTTTTATTCTTTGAAAAATTTTGATATGACTGATATTTAATGAGATAAATGAGTTTTAAAATTAAAATAACTCCCATCTAAGGCCGTGTAATGAATTAAAAAACGAATGACTTCGTCCATAAGGGGCCTTGGTCAGCAACAATCGAAAGCTATGAAAGATAGCCTGCAGAGAATGTTTCTGTGTTTGTATGAAGTAATATCGGAAGCTAAATTAACCTATTTGTATAATTAATTTTTATTTCACCATTGGAAATTGTAGTTTCTCTAGATGGACATAATGCTATAATGTTAATACAGTAACTTCTGATGTAATATAATATAATATAATATAATATAATATAATATAATATAATATAATATAATATAATATAATATAATATAATATAATATAATATTGGTTGATTGATTTATTGATATAGTTCACAAGTACAAAACTTAATAATATAACAAAAGATCTATAAATAAATGTAGTACTACATACTAAATATACAATTTCCTAGACTTATTATTTTAACGCAAATCTCAATAATTTATTGGTTCAAACTTGCACTTACGTCTGGTTTTAGTGCATGTTTAAACCAATAATGATAACCACTAAGACATATAATATAATATAATATAATATAATATAATATAATATAATATAATACAATATAATATAATATGTAATATTATACAATATAATTTAAGTTATTTGAAGGGTTCACAACCATAGTGTGCCAAACGCCATTTACTGAATACGTAGAAAACAAGGATTAAAATTATGTTATTACCATAATTCAATGGAAACCTATAACAAGTAAAATAAAATATACACATTAAATCTAAATTATGTCAATCTTCATTAAACTATGGTTGCATGTAATAAAAATTAAGAAACAGGTTAAAGGAATTGTCATTGTACCAAATGAGTGTCTCTGGACCAAAATGATCGCATTTTAATTATTTGGATGCAATTTAAATTAAGTAACATATTAAACGATTTATCCTTCTATCAAACACGAATGTTCCCTGGATCAAACGTCCTATTTTAATTATGTAATTACTTTATATTTATTTCTAACGAGTGCAGCGGAGCGCACGGGTACGGCTAGTAATATAATATAATATAATATAATATAATATAATATAATATAATATAATATAATATAATATAATATAATATAATATAATATAATATAATATAATATAATATGATATAATATAATATAATATAATATAATATAATATAAACTAGCCCACTCTTGAATAAGTAAGATTTGTGCTCAGGAGGGGATTCCAATACAAACAAAAATAAAATTGAGAGTGAATAAATTACAGATTAAAAAGTGTTAAATATCTTTAAACCCAAACTATAAATCCAATACAATTTTTTTTTTACTTTTTAATTTGTTCAATGTCTTTCTACGGAAGGATCTACAAGGCGTGCTGACATCATAATAATTGACCGACATAAAAAAAAACTGGTCTCATTCTTGACCCCACTGTAAGTTTAGAAATTAATGAAGATCAACCAAAGCAGGTACATGAAGAGAAACGCACTATTTACCTTCCATGCTGTGATGCTATACAATACAATACAATACAATACAATACAATCTCAGTCATAAATACTCGTATAATATTCAAGATTGGAATGTCATTGGACTTATGTTTGGTGGGCGAGGAACAATTCCCAAATTTACATTGGAGGTCCTCAGAAAATTAAAGGTTCCTGAAAAGATTCTTCAGACAATTGCATCAACCATTTTAAAATCTTCATTGAACATCATCAATCACCATCGCTATTCATCTTTATAATATTCAATGCATATTATTTATTTTCAATAAATTTTTATCGTTTTGATAGCCACCACATCTTGTCGCAGAATATTCTTTTTTAAAATTTCATTATGTATTTTTTTTAATTAATTTACATTTTCTTTTTTGTTCATTTGAATTGATTAGGATGCCGATATTTTAAATCCAAGATTTGGACGGCTATCATTTCGATTTGTTTGATTCGAAGAGAATTAGTAGTTAAAATAATATTAGAATAAAATATGTTTAATAATCTAGGACCTTAACTCATGTCATGATAAAAGCTACATTGGTTTTACATTTTAGATTCAGATAAACACAGAAAATTCATATTTTTAGTTCTATATTTATGTATAGGCCCATATATTTCAGAGTTATTAAGATTTCTGTGAAATACTGAAAACATAAATTCCAACTATTTATTTATTATAAATATTCACAACACAATTATTTAAATTGGAAATAACATTTGGAGACATTATTCACTTCCGAATCACTCATTTCCCTGTTCATATTTATCAGTTTCGTTGTAATAATTGTATATTCCAAAATTACATGACAAGCAGTACTCCAATTAAAGAACTTCCTAACAACCAGCAAAACAATCACCATAGCCTACTACATAGGCTATCCAAAGGCTGTGAAGTCTATCTCTTTCCATACGAATGTAATACTCTTTCGTCATTAAAATCAGAAGTTCGGCATTGCGAGAGAACGAATCAACAATTTTATTACGAGTATCTTTAAAATAGAAATACATTACGGAATCTCGAGCGACTGTCTAAAAAACTCTTGTATCAAACACGTGCGAAACTAGCGTTTCAAGCACTCGCCGTAATAATCTTCACATCATTTTGCAACTTGTTGCATAAGTAGCTATTTTAATTGATTATTTTACGACGCTTTATCAACTGTTGAGTGAGATGAAGGTGATAATAGTAGCGAGATGAGTCCAGAATCCAACGCCGAACGTTATCCAGCATTTGTTCTTATTGGGTTGAGGGAAAACCCTGGAAATACCTCAATCAGATAACGTGTACCAGCCAGGATTTGAACCCGGGCCTGCTCGTTTCACGGTCAGACGTGCTAACCGTTACTCCACAGCGGTGGGCGACACAATATTGTGATGTGATAATTAAAGAGAACGACATAAAGAAAAACATGTTAAAAATCTACTTAGAGTTTATAACTTCATTCACAGTGTTCTGTCCAAGAGCAGATCTTTCACTGCAAACCAAGCATTCTTCAGTCTTCCCTTTTTTCGCCTTCCTCTTAGTCTGAGCATGCGATCCATATAGAAGGTATCTCAGGAGGAATGTAGAACACTTCAGGATAATGTAGTTTGGTTTAATATACCTATACGTACATCGATTTAACCTGATATACCTATGTCCAAAATGTAACGGTTGGGAAGTTACTGATGGGTGATCTTTTAAATGGAGAGAGATATTATACACGTATTTCTACGTTTTAAAACATTGTGATATTTATTTATTTATTTCATTTATTTATTTATTTATTTAACCTGGTAGAGATAAGGCCATCAGGCTTTCTTTTCCCTTCTACCAGGGGATTACAACTACAATATTAAGAATACAATTACAATTATAATTACAGTTAATATTAAATTTAAAAATACAATAAAAATCAAAGTACTAAAAGATTAACTGATTAATAAAAGCTAGACAGTTTATTGTAAAAGTTAAGAAGAGAGAAGCATTTTTATTGAATAAGTAAAAATTAAACCTACTCTACGCAGTAAGAAAATGCTTAATAAGCTTGCTTTTGAACGCTACTAAATTCCGACAGTCTCTGATGTCACTGGGTAGGGTATTCCACAAGCGCGAGAGCGAAATTGTGTATGATGATGAATACGATGATGTCTTATGTGCTGGTATGGCTAGTATGCGGCTATTTTGCGTGCGTGTGAAGAGATTATGATATGATGACAGGTAACTGAAACGGGAGGCAAGGTAGGCAGGTGTAGAAGTGTGAAGGACTTGGAAAAGGAGAACAAGAGAATGAAAATTTCTACGTTAGTTAAGCCGTAGCCAGTTTAGAGTTTGAAAGGATGGGGTAATGTGGTCAGTGCGACGGACATCGCAGACGAAGCGAACACAAGAATTATGAACACGTTGTAATTTTTGCGACTTGTTGACATTGAGGTCAGTCAGTAGAAAATCACAATAATCGAAGTGGGGTATGACTAGTGTTTCCACTAGTATTTTCTTGAGTGATAGCGGAAGGAATTTTCGAATTCTGTTTAAGGAATGTAGTATGGAAAGCACTTTTTTGGTAGTATGGGTTACTTGGTTATTCCAGTTTAAATGCGTATCAAAGTAAACTCCAAGGTTTTTAACACAGGAAGCAAAAGGGATTATTGTGTCGTTCAACTTGATATGATACATTATTGAAAATCTTGTGTTGTTCCAATAAGTTTATTTCACAATTAAGTACAAAGTGGAGAAACCTATCAGCCACCGGCGTGGCTCAGTCGGTTAAGGCGCTTGTCTGCCGGTCTGAAGTTAAGCTTGAGCGTGGGTTCGATCCCCGCTTGGGCTGATTACCTGGTTGGGTTTTTTCCGAGGTTTTCCTCAACCGTAAGGTGAATGCCAGGTAATCTGTGGCGAATCCTCGGCTTCATCTCTCAAAATACCATCTCACTATCACCAATCTTATCTACGCTAAATAACCTAGTAGTTGATACAGCGTCGTTAAATAACCAACTAAAAAAAAAGAAACCTATGAAAAAGAAGAAGATTAGATGTAATGAGGGAAAACCGAAATGAAAAATGCGAAACGTTTGTATCCCGAAAAACGCCTTCTGTAACGTCTGTTTTGTCCGGGGACCTGGCCAGGGATCAAACCCAGGCCGACTGGATGAAAGACCAACGCACTAGCACTTGAACTTCAAACGCGGATCAGATTGATAGAACTGAGCTCCAGTACTGAGCTACAGGTGTGTCGATATTACTCGGGAGGAGGGAGTTTCGAAATGAGCAAAAACCTGTACGATTGAAGTAATGGGATTCAAAACAAGATAAATTCCAACTTGGCACTACTTCACGTGTAAGAAAGTAAGAACATAATTTGTCTGTCTGTCTGCTAACAGCTGAGCTGTAATTTCTGGACGGAACTGAGAGAGAGCATGACCAATGTTTAATCATGTAAACACTTAGCGGCCAACTAGTCCGTTAAAATTCCCGCTTAACAGCGCCCCAATCATGTTATTACGTATTCTGTCACAAAAACATCTCAATTTCCGCTCCTGAATCCCCAGACGATTTCAACTAAAGTAAGATCGAGTTTAAGAGAAGTCTAGATCAGAGTTCAGAACTTCTGATGTTGCAATATTCTGTATTCGGAAGCTGCTGAATTTCATGCAATATTTATAAACTGGAGAGCAAAGGCTAATTGCGATTTCTCGGTCTCTGATCGGGTCAAAATTCTGATAGAACTGACATTTAATCATTGTGGTGAATATTTATATAAAGTCTTGAGAGTCTAATTAGTCAAATCCACTCCCATCACCTCCACGTTGGAGCCATCTGGGATCTTGTGAGACGTGAAAAAGAGAGTGGTGTTCGGAAAGCAACGGGAAGCTGCCGCATATATTTTTCCCCATGAAAACTGCAATGGAGAAAAATGGGGCGTGTGAAACGAAGAGAAAAAAAAGAAAAGAATGAAACTGTGTTAGAAAGAATGTGTGGAAAAAGAATAATGCTGAACCTGATCAGAAGAGAAAAAGAAATTGTCTGGGTCACTGGCTGAGAAGAAACTGTCTGCTGAAGGATACACTGGAAGGAATTGTGAACGGGAGAAGAATTCGGAAAGAAAAAAAATCAGATGATAGACAACATTAAGTAGCGGCAAAAACTAGTTTGCTATAGATAATGTGTTATGTGTGTAGCAGAATCTTGAAATCAGAAAAGACTTCGTCTCGTCTTTTTAAATTTGTCTGTTATGATACACTTACCTACAGAGTGTCTCAGGAGGAATGCAAAATATTTCAGGATAATTTAGTTTCGGGTAAACTACATCGATTTAACCTGTCAACCATTTCTTGGTTTGAATTGCACAATGGGCAGTTAGGGGACTGATATATTCCAATTCTATGCAGGTGTTTGTCCAAACAGTCATGGCCTGTTGCCAATCTAAATGCAGCTACAGACGATTTTCGTGGTAAATCGGGAATTAACTGTGGATTATGATGCAGAGAGTTCCATTTTTTCCCTTGAGATTGTGTTATAAAATTTTGTATGTTGTAGTCTAAGTATGTAGACTTAATAAATCTTTTCACAGAGTAATACGTAGATTTAGTAACAGGTCTGTAAGTAGCAGTGCTGCCCTTCTTTGCTAAAGCATCCGCATTCTCGTTTCCCAGGATTCCACAATGGGATGGTAAATAAATACAATAATTAAAATGTTATATTTAAAGGAGTATTATAAAACTCTTCAAGACTATAAAAGGGATTTTGTATGTACCATCTATATAATACTGTTTTAATAGTAATATACGTTACAAGAGCGGTATGTTGAAGTTTTCATGTTCGAGGAAAAAGCGAAACGTAGTTGAGCTTTTTTAATTTCCGAGAATTGAAAGAAAACATACCGCTCGTGTATCGTACATTATTTTGTGCGAAGATCGTTTATTACATACCGTACCTGAAAGAGGAATTTCTAATTAGTTGCAATGAAATCTCCATCTTGGTTTCTGTTCAATGACGGCAATTTTGGAAAACAAAAATATCTATCTTCAACATTGTTGCTTTAAAATGTTTTCTGTGTTTACTATACTCCAGCAGGCCGTGATATACGTCTGTCTTATTTTCCCCCCAGTCTATAAATGCGAACTTAAAACAAACGGCTTCCTTAATGTTACATGCATCACGAAATGCAAATATTTAAAAACAATAATTAACAGTGCAATTTAGGTGAAATTGCAGTGGTAAGTTTCCAATTTATAATTATTACTATATTGAACGTCTCTAAAAATAATATGTTAAAAGCCTAAAGCAGTAAAATCAATATGTCACTTAAGCGGTAAGAAGAGGGAAATTGTTATGTGTGTTCGGTTGGGAATACTGAATGTGGAATTTTAGACTTACCGCGGGTTGGTTTTGTGCGGAAACCAAGCAAATACGCACGATCTCGCACAAAAGTGTTTACACTAACAGAGTGGGCCTCAGGAGGTAACATTAAAACAGATTCTAAATTACTGTAGTTGGGCCTAAGGAGGTAACATTAAAACATATTCTAAATTACTGTAGTTGGGCCTCAGGAGGTAACATTAAAAGAGATTCTAAATTACTGTAGTTGGGCCTCAGGAGGTAACATTAAAACATATTCTAAATTACTGTAGTTGGGCCTTAGGAGGTAACATTAAAAGAGATTCTAAATTACTGTAGTTGGGCCTTAGGAGGTAACATTAAAAGAGATTCTAAATTACTGTAGTTGGGCCTCAGGAGGTAACATTAAAACAGATTCTAAATTACTGTAGTTGGGCCTCAGGAGGTAACATTAAAACAGATTCTAAATTACTGTAGTTGGGCCTCAGGAGGTAACATTAAAACAGATTCTAAATTACTGTAGTTGGGCCTTAGGAGGTAACATTAAAAGAGATTCTAAATTACTGTAGTTGGGCCTCAGGAGGTAACATTAAAACAGATTCTAAATTACTGTAGTTGGGCCTCAGGAGGTAACATTAAAACAGATTCTAAATTACTGTAGTTGGGCCTCAGGAGGTAACATTAAAAGAGATTCTAAATTACTGTAGTTGGGCCTCAGGAGGTAACATTAAAACAGATTCTAAATTACTGTAGTTGGGCCTCAGGAGGTAACATTAAAAGAGATTCTAAATTACTGTAGTTGGGCCTCAGGAGGTAACATTAAAAGAGATTCTAAATTACTGTAGTTGGGCCTCGGGAGGTAACATTAAAACAGATTCTAAATTACTGTAGTTGGGCCTCAGGAGGTAACATTAAAAGAGATTCTAAATTACTGTAGTTGGGCCTCAGGAGGTAACATTAAAACAGATTCTAAATTACTGTAGTTGGGCCTCAGGAGGTAACATTAAAAGAGATTCTAAATTACTGTAGTTGGGCCTCAGGAGGTAACATTAAAAGAGATTCTAAATTACTGTAGTTGGGCCTCAGGAGGTAACATTAAAAGAGATTCTAAATTACTGTAGTTGGGCCTCAGGAGGTAACATTAAAAGAGATTCTAAATTACTGTAGTTGGGCCTCAGGAGGTAACATTAAAAGAGATTCTAAATTACTGTAGTTGTACGAACACAACACTTGACAATATGAGCAGAAACTCAACAATAGTCAACGGCCTCCTGATATACCCAAAGATCCTATACATGCACTATGACTATAGATTTTAAAGCGTGTATAAAAGAACATAACCAAAAAAAAATAAATAAATAAATAAATAAAAATAAAAAAATAAAAAACCTACTCACGTCAAAATGAAGTCCGTATCAAATTTTAACCACCCATATATTTCTGGTCACTGGATTGTGTCCATATTCAATATCTACGAGTCAATTAAAAAAATGATGCATATGAAATACAGGGGAGCAAAGGCTAATTGGGATTTCCCGGTCTCTGATCTGGTCAGAAACCCTAATATAACTGATATTTAACCCTTGTGGTGAATTTCGGTGAAGTCCGGAGGTAATAATTACTTAAATATACTCTCCTCACCTCCCCTGGAAAGAGAGAGTGGTGTGCGGAAAGCAACGGGAAGCTATCGCATTTATCTTTCCCAAGAAAAACTGCAAACATATAGAATAATTTGAAATGTAGATATGGAGATTGGAACGTGTGAAGTGGACAGAGAGAGTAAGAAATGAAGCTGTGTTGGAAAGAGTGGGTGAAGAAGGAATGATGATAAAACTGATCAAGAAGACGAAAAGGAAATTGGTTGGGTCACTGGCTGAGAACAAACTGCCTACTGAAGGATGCACTGGAAAGAACGGTGTACGGGAGAAGAGTTCGGGGCAGAAGAAGGTATCAGATCATAGACGACATTAAGATATATGGATAATATGAGGAAACGAAAATGCAGAAAATAGGAAATATTGGAGAAAGCTGGGTTTGCAGTGAAAGACCTATTCTTAGGCAGAACACTAAATGAAATGAAATACAATAATGTTAGTAAAAAAATAGGTAGACCTACTTTTTATCTGTATTTATTTAAAGTCGCTTTAACTCCTAGGTCATATCGCAACTGTCTGCAGTTTACTGTTGGAAATGCTTGTTACGGTTGTACTGCCTACTATTGCGTGGTAATTGGGATCCAATACGGAATTCGCTTTTTATTTAACTGAAAAGTAATTATATTCAGCCGAGGAAAACCACGGAAAAATCTTTACCAGATTAATCGGCACCTGAGATAGAATCTGGACCTCACGATTGCGAATCCAGTGCGTTACCACTGAGCCATCTCGCTCTGAAATATACAGAATGATTCAAAAGTCCGGCGAAATAGATAAACTCCGTTATTCGTGCAGATAGCGAAAAAGGGAAAAAGGAGAACGTTGTCGAATATATGTAGCCTAGTATTGAATCTAACGTGCTTCAATTTTCATTAATACTAGAGGAAAAGCCACTAATTTGACAGCACTGGAGTTGGCGGGTGTATCGTACTAGTGTACAGCCTCAACGATGTATTCTACGTTGAAAATTCAAGCAAATTAGATTGAAAACTACATTTCTAACAACTTTCCGTCTCTTTCCACTTTTCGCTATCTGCACTAATAACGGAGTTTATGTTGTCGGACTTTTGAATCACCCTGTATATTTATTAGGAAACAAAACTACAATATGGCTATATACTTATGGCTTTTAAGGAACCCGGAGGTTCATTGCCGCCCTCACATAAGCCCGCCATCGGTCCCTATCCTGTGCAAGATTAATTCAGTGTCTATCGTCATATCCCACCTCCCTCAAATCCATTTTAATATTATCCTCCCAGCTACGTCTCGGCCTCCCCAAAGATCTTTTCCCCTCCGGCCTCCCAACTAACACTCTACACGCATTTTTAGATTCGCCCATACGTGCTACATGCCCTGCCCATCTCAAACGTCTAAATTTAATGTTCCTAATTATGTCAGGTGAAGAATACAATGCGTGCAGTTCTGCGTTGTGTAACTTTCTCCATTCTCCTGTAACTTCATCCCTCTTTGCCCCAAATGTTTTCCTAAAAACCTTATTCTCAAACACCTTAATCTCTGTTCCTCTCTCAAAATGAGAGTCCAAGTTTCACAACCATACAGAACAACCGGTAATATAACTGTTTTATAAATTCTAACTTTCAGATTTTTTGAGATAGACTAGATGGCAAAAGCATCTCAACCGAATAATAACAGGCATTTCCCATATTTATTCTGCGATTAATTTCCTCCCGAGTGTCACTTATATTTGTTACCGTTGCTCCAAGATATTTCAATTTTTCCACCCCTTCGAAGGATAAATCTCCAAATTTTATATTTCCATTTCGTACAATATTCTCGTCACGAGACATAATGATATACTTTGTCTTTTCGGGATTTACTTCCAAACCGATCGCTTTCCTTGCTTCAAGTAAAATTTCCGTGTTTTCCATAATCGTTTGTGTATTTTCTCCTAACATATTCACGTCATCCGCATAGACAAGAAGCTGATGTAACCCGTTAAATTTCAAACCCTGCCTGTTATCCTGAACTTTCCTAATGGCATATTCTAAAGCGAAGTTAAAAAGTAAAGGTGATAGTGCATCTCCCTGCTTTAGCCCGCAGTGAATTGGAAAAGCATCAGATAGAAACTGACCTATACGGACTCTGCTCTATGTTTCACTGAGACACATTTTAATTAATCAAAAGTATATTTATTAGGAAAAAAAAAAAAACACAAAATGGCTATGAATTGGAAATAGGCTGAAACGACATTTATTGTTTATTATTGTGGTATTCTGACTGTAAGTCGGTTTATACTTAGTCCTGTCTTAATTTTTGATCAGATAGGCTCTATTCTTCAGATTATATATTTATCTCTCACTCTAACCGCAAGCTCTGCATGTAAAACATAATAGTACATTATGCAACGAGCCTATAATGATAGTAATTAAAAAGCGAGTATGGATGTTTATGAAACGAGCGCAAGCGAGTTTCATAATATTCATACGAGCGTCTTAATTACCATTATAGGCAAGTTTCATACGACTTTTTATGCTCGACCATATTTCTAACTTGAAATTATTCAGATGTATACATTTTATTTGTATCTGACAAGATCGGAAGTGACCTTGTTCTAGGTCGTGAATTGTGAGATGTGCGCAGACGCGAAAGTATTGAATTTTTCCGAGGAACAATAATGTCATTGACCTTGATGTAATCCCGTTAAACTTGATATAACCTTGATTATTTAATTCGACATTGAAAAACGAGATGACAAATTGAATTTATTTGAATATTATTTACAATTAACGCTAATTATTATGGTAACAGAACATAACCTTCTGCGACAGTATTGGATTTCCAGCCTCCGTGACTTTTCGTTAATTCTCTTTCGATTGCATATCCGAGAATAATCGATAGGCTGAACACTTGTAAGCTGAGTTGTCATTGGCTGAATACCTGTACTTTAATGAGTGGGTGTACTTTAATGACATGCATTAAAGGACTGCTACCAGGTGTATAATTACTACATTTCAGCATGGTCGAGCATAAAAAATTAATCCTTTTTCTAAAGTTACAGTTTGAATAATCGTTCTCATTTGTTATGGATATTTTAAGTCTCGTAGAAGTATGTGATAAAAACATCACGTCACTGTTGTGTTACCCCCTGAATCTACGATACAGGTTCTCTCTGTTCCAGGAATCGAACCAGAACTGCAGAGGCTCCAATTACCACTCCCACATCATGTAGCAGGAGGACTTGCAGCTAAACAAGTGACTACAACTTAATAGTCAGTTTGTACGAATTAATTCACGAAATATCTGAACATCGCTGAGCGCTTTTTGTGTCCTGCGCCAGCACCATGACAACCTCGCTACCGGTGGTATCTCTAGTGTTTTGTTTTTCCACTGTCAGCGTTGCTTGCCTTAAATGCTTACGTAATAATTACTAAATCAGCAACACCGTGCGTGTAAACGAACACAATATAGTGTAATTATAGCCTGTAGCACGAACAGCAGGTATTGCCCATTAAGTCCTCCAAAAAGAAGACAATGATCCGAAATATAAGCGTAGATGGGCAGATAGAGACGAACAAGCCGCAGAAATAGGTACAGTCTGTAGCAGAGTTGAAGTTGAGGACTGTGCTCTTCACATGAAGAGAGCAGAGAGGAAAAGGGAGTAGGAAAGCAAGATTGGAAGAAATATAGCATACTAAGAAAGAAATACATAAATAAAAAAGGAATGGGGGAAAAAAACAGGACATGAAACGGAACATGGATGAAACAAAAATAGGATAACAGAAATTAAGAAAACGATGAACAAATACGGCAAAAGAATAACGGTAAAACAAAAAATTGAGGAAGGAAAACGAGCTGCAAAGAAATAAGAAAGATGAGTTTAAGAGAAGAAGCTGAGTAAAGAAGAAAAACAATAAGTACAGGAAGGATGAAATGAAATAAGGTAAGAAATTCGGGAAGAATGAAATGAAGAAATAAGATAAAAAGAACAAGGAATAATGTAACAGGGTTATAAAAAAAGGAAACCGAGTAAGAATGAAATAAAGAAATAAGATAAGAAATTGGGGAAGAATGAAATGAAGAAATAAGATAAAAAACTGAGGAATAATGTAACAGAGTTATAAAAAATGGAAACCGAGTAAGAATGAAATAAAGAAATAAGATAAGAAATTCGGGTAGAATGAAATGAAGAAATAAGATAAGAAATTCGGGTAGAATGAAATGAAGAAATGAGATAAAAACTGAGGAATAATGTAACAGAGTTATAAAAAAAAGAACCGAGTAAGAAAGAAATACAGAATTAAGATAAGAAATTGGGGAGAATGAAATGAAGAAATAAGGTAAGAAATTAGGGAATAATTAAATAAAGAAATAAGGTGTGAAATTGGGAAAGAATTAAATAAAGAAATAAGGTAAGAAATTAGGGAAAAATTAAATAAAGAAATATGGTAAGAAATTAGGGAAGAATTAAATAAAGAAATAAGGTAAGAAATTGGGGAAGAATGAAATAAAGATATAAGGTAGGAAATTGGGGAAGCATTAAATAAAGAAATAGGATAAGAAATTGGGGAAGAATGAAATAAAGAAATAAGGTAAGAAATTGGTGAAGAATGAAGTAAAGAAATAAGGTAAGAAATTGGGGAAGAATGAAATAAAGAAATAAGGTAAGAAATTGGGGAAGAATTAAATAAAGAAATAAGGTAGGAAATTGGGGAAGAATTAAATAAAGAAATAGGATAAGAAATTGGGGAAGAATGAAATAAAGAAATAAGGTAAGAAATTGGGGAAGAATGAAATAAAGAAATAAGGTAAGAAATTGGGGAAGAATTAAATAAACAAATAAGATAAGAAATTGGGGAAGAATGAAATAAAGAAATAAGGTAAAAAATTGGGGAAGAATGAAATAAAGAAATACGGTAAGAAATTGGGGAAGAATTAAATAAAGAAATAAGGTAAGAAATTGGGGAAGAATGAAATAAAGAAATAAGGTAAGAAATTGGGGAAGAATGAAATAAAGAAATAAGGTAAGAAATTGGGGAAGAATTAAATAAAGAAATAAGATAAGAAATTCGGGTAGAATAAAATGAAGAAATAAGATAAGAAATTCGGGTAGAATGAAATGAAGAAATGAGATAAAAACTGAGGAATAATGTAACAGAGTTATAAAAAAAAAGAACCGAGTAAGAAAGAAATAAAGAAATAAGATAAGAAATTGGGGTGAATGAAATGAAGAAATATGGTAAGAAATTAGGGAAGAATTAAATAAAGAAATAAATTAAGAAATTGGGGAAGAATGAAATAAAGATATAAGGTAGGAAATTGGGGAAGCATTAAATAAAGAAATAGGATAAGAAATTGGGGAAGAATGAAATAAAGAAATAAGGTAAGAAATTGGTGAAGAATGAAATAAAGAAATAAGGTAAGAAATTGGGGAAGAATGAAATAAAGAAATAAGGTAGGAAATTGGGGAAGAATTAAATAAAGAAATAGGATAAGAAATTGGGGAAGAATGAAATAAAGAAATAAGGTAAGAAATTGGGGAAGAATGAAATAAAGAAATACGGTAAGAAATTGGGGAAGAATTAAATAAAGAAATAAGGTAAGAAATTGGGGAAGAATGAAATAAAGAAATAAGGTAAGAAATTGGGGAAGAATGAAATAAAGAAATAAGGTAAGAAATTGGGGAAGAATTAAATAAAGAAATAAGGTAAGAAATTGGGGAAGAATGAAATAAAGAAATAAGGTAAGAAATTGGGGAAGAATTAAATAAAGAAATAAGGTAAGAAATTGGGGAAGAATTAAATAAAGAAATAAGGTAAGAAATTGGGGAAGAATTAAATAAAGAACTAAGGTACGAAATTGGGGAAGAATTAAATAAAGAATTAAGATAAGCAATTGGGGAAGTATGAAATGAAGAAATAAGATAAGAATTTTGGGAAGAATGAAATAAAGAAATAAGGTAAGAAATTGGGAAAGAATTAAATAAACAAATAAGATAAGAAATTGGGGAAGAATGAAATAAAGAAATAAGGTAAGAAATTGGGGAAGAATGAAATAAAGAAATAAGGTAAGAAATTGGGGAAGAATTAAATAAAGAAATAAGATAAGAAATTGGGGAAGAATTAAATAAAGAAATAAGGTAGGAAATTGGGGAAGAATTAAATAAAGAATTAAGATAAGCAATTGGGGAAGTATGAAATGAAGAAATAAGATAAGAATTTGGGGAAGAATGAAATAAAGAAATACGGTAAAAAGAACGAGGAATAATGTAATAGAGTTATAAAAAAGGAAACCGAGTACGAATGAAATAAAGAAGTAAGATAACAAATTTAGGAATAAGGAAATAGGCTAAAGAAATAAAAAAACAGAGGAATAATGAAATGAAGATACAAAAATATAAAAAAGAAACCGAGGAAGAATGAAATCAGAAAAGAAATAACTGAAACATGAACAAGGAAAGCTGTAAGGAATAGCAAAAGTAAAAAAGGAATAAAAAATCTTAAAAAAAATAGCAGCAAGAATTTAAGTATAGGGCAAAACATTGAAATGGAGAAGAGGAAAAACAACAAATGAAGAAAGTGGAAGGTAAGTGAAGAAATGGAAAGAAGAAAGGAGAAACATTTTGAGGAGAGAGAGAAGAGAAGAAAAATGAACGGAACAAAGAATAAATAAAGAAAAAAGGTGATGAAGAAAAATGAAGATAGAAACAAATATTGCATGCACATTGGTGCAGACAGGTGGTTGACCTCTCTTTTTTTCCATTGCGTAAACATATTAAGAGCAAGACTAAAGCAGCAGCTCCTAATTGAAGTCTCTTTAACGAACCGAAGAGGATGTGATGTGCCGCCAGCGAGCTGGCTTAATGCGAAATGTGTCAATTGAGGGGTTCGAAGCCAGGAAACACACAGTGGCAGTCTAATAACTAGGCGGGGTGCCGTGCTCGGAAAGTTTGGCTGCAGGGCTCTGTGATGGGGTGTTCATGTCCTGGATCGGAATAAATGAGCAACCAGGAAACGAGGCACAATCACAGTTGTAACGAGTCCAAGCCACGGGCGGTTTCATATTAAGTAACTTAACTGAACGTTACAGCAATTGAGGAAGGATTAGCATACGATAAACAGAGTTAAGTACTGTTACTGAATTTAGCTATTTGTTTTTCACCAAAAGAACAACATGTTTAATAAGACATTGCGTTGGCTGAAGCCAGGACTTCAGAAAATATGTACAGGCCTAGCCAAATTATGTTCCTTGATTTTCTTCTGAATATCGTCCCAGATTGAACAAAAAACCTTATCTAGTTACCTGCCCATATTTAACAATAATATCATTGACCTGCGTTTATCTTTCGATCTTGAACAAATAGACATGTCTGTTAAGTTAACTATTGGCACAAAATGGAAATGGACATGGATGGGCAACTCGTGCGCACAAAGTCATAAAAAACCTTGAAAGAGAGAAAGACAGACAGAGCTAGCCGCAGAAGTTACAAGTTGTTTCTAGTTTCGCTCCAAAGCAGTTCACTGCCACGGTGCGCTCTGGCGGCTCATGCAGATGGTCGTGATATCTACTCCATGATTTGAATTTCAGAATGACGCATGCTACAATAATTATAATAATTTTAGACAAACTGTATCTAAACACACATAGCAAAATTATATTATTTCCTAGCTTTGTAAATTAGTTTCGTACTGGAAAAACAAACTGAATACAACATTTTCAAGATACAACAAATATAGCTACAACACTTATTTATTATTACACTATTTGTTAATATTTCTTATCATATGTCTTATTTGAAAGGTAGAACGCCAGAATTTACAAGTCTTTATACATTAAAGAGTATTCCTCTATTCTCACAAAGGTAACAGTCTGTATTCGCAAACAATCACAAATTCAAGGAAGTATTTTTCACATGTCACGGCAAATGAAATAAACTTACTTGTGAGATCTTTCTGTAAATTGAGTGGTTTTACACTTCTTTCTTGTATTGAACTCTGACTCAAGCACATACAGTATATATGGAAGCAAAGAGTAGGCTATATTTGGAAATTCTGACTTATGCAGCATTACGAACAGTTCGATTCCTGATTTCGCTGGAATGTGAGTGGCGTGCCATTCTGTATATTTATCAATTTAAGCCGCAAACTTTCAGAATCTTCTATCGGCTGTAAGCCAAAAGGATTTCAGAAAAATCTCGATTGCCTGTCAATTGTCACTGTTTCTCTAAACTTACCAGCGAATTCTGCTGTAGTCTTGAAATAGTGTCTTATATTTGATAGGAAGATTTTCTTATTACTCTTCAAAGGGAAATGACCTGGGGATTATATATATATATATATATATATATATATATATATATATATATATATTTTACTTAAAACGAGCCGCCACTTACTGCAGACGCAAGTGAACTTGCTTCTTGCAAGAACTGCATACAGACACTACAGCTAGTACAGAGCCCGTTCTACCTGCACTGAAGTTGTGTTGACACTTTGAAAGGACGAGTTGCCCACCCATGGAAATTGACCAAAGAGCTAATATTAAATTTAGAGTAAAAATGGCTAAAATTATATATCCCAAACAATGACATTAATGCAAGTTACTTCCCAAAAAGACCAAATTCATGGAATTAATCATGGCAGACGATGGAACATGACACTGACAATAGTGAAATCTACAGCTGTGATACAGTACAGTATGCGTATTTTTTTTACTTTATCATACTAACTATAAAGAGAAAATAACATAGTGGTCTAGTATGTCTACATGGATTTAAATTTTTTTCATAACCTATATAGCCTATTGACATGATCTCTTCCCTCAAAAAACAGGTGAAATTTTAATAGTGGAATGTCATTGTGAATTTTTCTATTAGCTTACAATTTAACTATATTTCAAAAACAATATTATATCTGTTTGCGGCTCGTAATCGAAGACGTTTCTGGCGCGAGTTTTCATTCTGAAATGACTCCTTATTTCGCACATTATTAAATTTATGAGTCCTATAAGATTTAATATATAAGTGAAACACACTGCAAGCATGTGTACATGTATACATATGTACTGTATGCAATATTTGTGTGTACAATATGTATATTAGGTTTATGTATGTATGTATGTATGTATGTATGTATGTATGTATGTATGTATGTATGTATGTATGTATGTATGTATTTATTTCTTCTACTCTTCATCTTTCACAGTCTCTGCAGCTCATCTCTGGAACTCCCTACCATAACCTGTCAGAAACTGTCGGACATTGTCTAGTTTCAAAAATAAACTAAAATTGCACTTTTTAAATTCAGATTCCTTTCAATTATAAGCCCTTTTCTCTGCGATGGTTTTGTAAAATATATATATACAGTGAAACCTGTTCAAATCGGAACCTGAACAATCCGGAATCCTGTCTATTTCGGAACAATTTATTCGTCCCGGCGAAATTTTTGTGTATTATATGTAATTTTTCCTGAATAAAACGGAAACTGTCCAACGCGGAAACGGAAACTGTCTGCTACTTTTCAAAACGGAAAGAATATTTTGGACACACACTATATTTTGTAACTATATTTTGAAACAGCGTGTAATTTCAAGGAATATACGAAATATGTAGGTCACTAAGATAAAAACAAGTTTTCTTTGCAAAATTGTAGAGGGTACGAGGGTGTGTTGGCCTGTCGGTCATACATTTTATTACCCTGTTGACTAGGCAGACGAGTCCCTTCAAAGATTTTCAATGCTTCACACCCGTATACTGTCGTAGCTAAACAGAGTGCAAGTGTAGTGATTTCCAGGTAAAAAAAAAGTTGCATAAAATGTGGCATTAACATTAAGTGATGAAGTAAAAGTTATCGAGATAAAGGAAAATTAGAAACAAAGTCTATGTGAAATAATATTGAAGTACAGTTGTGGAAAACTCAGGTGTGACACTTTAAAAAATAAAGATCATAATGAGTGAGTGGCGTGCGGCCAATATTGGTGACACAAAAGGAACCAGAAAGCAACTGTTTATGTGAAAATAAATTAACTGTTGTGGGAGTGGGTTCTTCATGACTTTTCAAAGAACAAGCCAATTTCTGGATCTGTTCTACAAAGCAAGCTATTGAACTCGGAAAGAAATTAAATAAACCAGAATTCAAGGCTTCAAATAGATGGCTTGTAGTCCAATCAATTAATAAAGTGCAATGATATGCAGTATTAGAGTATAGTGTTAGATATTAAATAGAATGAGATTAGTGAACTTTAGTAATGTTTAATGACTAATGAGTGAGTCACGATAATATTTATACAGAAAATGAGATTTTAATCAAGATGATTCACCAAAGTAATAAGCGACAGAAAGCTGATTTAATGTGATTAGTGTTAAACGGAATATTTTGTACTTCTTGCAGTTTGCGGCATGCCATTTTGTTTTTCATGTATATGAATGACAAAATATTACATTTTAATGTCACACATGAATAATCCGGAAACCTGTCCACAACGGAAAAAAAATTAGGACCATGTCACTTCCGTCTTGAACAGGTTTCACTGTATATATTGTAAATTTTATTAGTAACAACAATGTAATTTATTCGTCACAACAATAATTCCTTTCTACAATTCACCTTAAACGCTCTGGTCAACAATTGGATCTTCACTCAACACAGTATTCGTTATAGCACTCCACCGACGACAATGACAATTTACTTGGACTAGTACGAACAACAATGAACTGTTAATCTTAACTAATATTTACAAAGCACTATTTACAAATCAGAACTATCAGTTCTCAGTTCACAGTTCTTCTAGCTCAGTCACTCGAGTTCACAGTATCTCGAACCACAGACCTTCAGAGACAGTCCACTGCACTCGAACTCAGGTCCCTCCAACTGCGGTCCACTGCACTCGAACTCAGGCCTTCGGATGCTGATACAGTTGCGGACGCACGCTCGAGTCGAACTCCGGTACACAAGACTGGTTTGCTTGCTCTGGCTTTCTCACTGACTGGCTGACTAATCAACTGAAAACTGCTGTCGTTCCTTCGCGTCCTTAATTTATAACCACAGCGACGTAGCCTCGAAAGTTCCAAGCGTCTCTAGAGATGGCACTCCAGAAAAATCCAGAGCCCTCTCCTCTCTACCAGCACCAGATGCGCGCGCACTCTCTCTCCACTCTCTCGCCGCGTTGGCCCTTTCCCCTCTCCGCCGCGCGCCATCCCAAAGTGCTCCGCGCGATCTTCTCTCTTGCGGGACGCTGGTCGTGAGTTCGAATCTCACGTCGCTGTCACAATATATATATATATATATATATACACACACACACACTTTCTTTCCTCCTCCCCCCCTTTTTTTCGTTCTCTTGATCACCAGATGAATTTATTATCGTACCCTTTTTATTGTAGATTTTTATTTAATTTTCGTATTTTTTCTTCCTTTCTTATTATTATTTCATTACATTCCATTTGTTGTATTCTTCCTTACCTTTTCCCTATTAGCTATTTGTACTAACTCAGTTGCTTTTATTATATTCGTATCTTTAGATCTGTATTTTTACTTTCTTTTTTCTATTATGCTATTATTTTCATATCGTTTAGTGTCGATTTTGTTATGCTATTATTTTTTTGTAATATGTTAGTATTCTGTTCTTTAACTTTTTGTTAAATCTTTACTGCTTGTATACTTCGTGACCTGGTAGAGTTTAAGAGAAGGTCCTATGGCTTTAACTCTGCCAGTATAAATAAATAAATTATGATTATTTTTTATTTATTTATGTATATGTGTTGTGTGTATGTATGTATATATGTATGTGTGTATGTATGTATGTATGTATGCATGTATTATGTATGCATGTATGTATGTGTGTATGTATGTATGTGTGTATGTATGTATGTATGTATTTTTTTGTATATCAGCATGCTCCATTACCTTGGAGTAATACTACATGCTTTACATAAAATATTACAATAATTAGTTACATAATTTATGACATGAGAATAAGATATTTACAATTTTGATTGAGATCTTGAAATTCTTATAGATACAAGTATTGCCTAATTGTACTTCTTCTATTTTAGGTTACCATCATTGTTAATATTATTTCTAATTTCAATTACTGTTACATTTTGCCTAGTTCTATGGATTTTATAAATTTTCTGAAGCTTTTGAGGTTGTATGTATGTATGTATGTATGTATGTATGTACAGTATGTATGTATGTATGTATGTATGTACAGTATGTATGTATGTATGTATGTATGTATGTATGTATGTATGTATGTATGTATGTATGTATGTATGTATGGACGTGTATATTGTACGTATGACGGTATTTGTTGTAGTAAAGAAGGCTTCAGATCTGTAATAAGAACTCATCCTGCGGTGTAAATTGGTCCTCTCTATATTAGGACAGAGCCCATTCCCTCTCTCTCGTGATGTTGATGGATTCTTTTGGTTTCCATAAAAGCAGCATCTTGAATGACAGCCAAGCCCGTCAATTAATTAGCTATTATACCGGGAATAAATCAAGACGGGCCAGGTCGGCCGGTAGCTCCTATGCAGATGGACGCTGCCCCCCTTCCCCAATGGCTGTTGACCCTATTTGTAAATGCAAATTTACATTAAGTAATAATAAAAAAACAAAGAGACAGACCGAGATGTAAGTAAGTATAGGTTTCTTTTCATCGTTACAGTCATGATGGCCTGCTCGCTCATTTGATGATCCTAACGGTGTCGTTAGTTAAACTTTAATTAATGCGCATCAATCAGAAAGCATTTAGCGCTGGCCACTTTAATTAGTAGAAGGCCATGTGCTTCTCCTCACGGCCGTCCTATGAATCAATCTCGTACAGGCGATCGCCTAGCAACGCGCTTTAATCAACTTTGCATGGCTTTCAGGAATGCAAAAACGAACAAGTGAAGGCGGGCAGGCGCAGCAGCCTTCTTATTAGAAACACAAGGCCCTAATAATTGTTATCAGGCTTTACGGGGCATACACATGGAATTTTCTTTTATTAGTAATTACTTCACCGGCCATATCAGCTGTAATGAGTTATAAATCCAGAGTAATTAACTTTTTTTTCATCCCCTCCCTTCTCGATGTCTGATGCCACGAATTAAGTAGACAAAATTATAACACAGTTGTGGGCAAGGCCCCCTGGGAATTCTTTTTCTTGAATGATTACAAGGCGAGGCATTGGAATATACCTCTTATCAATGATATACAAGATGACGGGTAATTTCCCCCCATAATTCATGCATCGAAAATTTGTTTGTGCTTACGTATTATTACATTATGTAAATCTAGTTGCTAAAGTGTTAGTGCCAGCATCCGTTGGGTCGGATATAAATTATTTCTGCGTCCAACGTGAAAATCTTACAACTTGCATTCAAACGGCCATCAATTTTAGATATCCTCCCCTCTATCCTTGCTCGGCTCGACGTTTTATAAGCCAATTTTAAATAATTCCCCCTAAAATATAAATTGCTGTTATTAATTATAAATCCCCATCTACATAGATAATAAGGTAATAGAGAGCTACAGCAAGACACCAAAAAGTGCAGTGAAAGGTGAAATACACACTCTCAGTTTAGTGAAGTGGCAAAACGAATGGGACAACACAGCAAAGGAACAAATCACAAAATCTTTCTTCCCAAATATAAACGATCGGTTAAAATTGAAACTTAACATAACCCCAAACTTCACAACTATAATAACAGGACACGGAAATATAAAATCTTATCTACATAAATATAAAATTATAGATAGCCCATTATGTCCATGCAACAATGACGAAAAAACCATAGAACATTTGTTATACAATTGTAAATTACTTGAGAGAGAAAGAGACATTCTGAAAGCGGCAGTTCTAAAGTCTGAAAACTGGCCAGTGAATAAAGACAAACTAGTGCACAAATACCGGAAGAACTTGATCAAATTTACTAACAATATACAGTTTGACAAATTACAATGAAAGAAAAGTACAAAATTCATCCATCTATATTACCTATAAAGAAACTCTTACTTACTTACTTACAAATGGCTTTTAAGGAACCCGAAGGTTCATTGCCGCCCTCACATAAGCCCGCCAGCGGTCCCTATCCTGTGCAAGATTAATCCAGTCTCTATCATCACACCCCACCTCCCTCAAATCCATTTTAATATTATCCTCCCATCTACGTCTCGGCCTCCCTAAAAGTCTTTTTCCCTCCGGTCTCCCAACTAACACTCTATATGCATTTCTGGATTCGCCCATACGTGCTACATGCCCTGCCCATCTCAAACGTCTGGATTTAATGTTCCTAATTATGTCAGGTGAAGAATACAATGCGTGCAGTTCTGTGTTGTGTAACTTTCTCCATTCTCCTGTAACTTCATCCCGCTTAGCCCCAAATATTTTCCTTAGCACCTTATTCTCAAACACCCTGAACCTATGTTCCTCTCTCAGAGTGAGAGTCCAAGTTTCACAACCATAAAGAACAACCGGTAATATAACTGTTTTATAAATTCTAACTTTCAGATTTTTCGACAGCAGACTGGATGATAAGAGCTTCTCAACCGAATAATAACACGCATTTCCCATATTTATTCTGCGTTTAATTTCCTCCCGAGTGTCATTTATATTTGTTACTGTTGCTCCAAGATATTTGAATTTTTCCACCTCTTCGAAGGATAAATCTCCAATTTTTATATTTCCATTTCGTACAATATTCTGGTCACGAGACATAATCATATAATAAAGAAACTCTTAGAACAATATAAAGTAATTATAATGAACATAGTTTAAGGTAAACCATTGCATGTAGTATTACTCCACAGTAATGGAGCTTGTAAAAAAAAAAAAAAAAAAAAAAAAAAAAAAAAAAAAAAAAAAAAAAAAAAGTAATAGAGACAGCTCGACAATCTGTTGGGTACCTGTACCACATTTTAGACTGAACCCTAGACATATCTTCTGATATTTTCTATGAAAGAGAGGACTGTAGACTACTTCGATTTCAATGTGAATCCAATTTGACAACTACTTTATCTCATAGAATCTGATCAAAATATTGGGTATCTATACCGAGGTGTAGTTTCACTTCTCGATAAATTTTGTGGAATTTAGATAGGCAAAGCGTTTGTGGAAGTGCAGTCTGATCCGTTTGGGTATGGATAATATTAATTTATTATTATAAAGCTATTATGATAGTAGGAAAAGTTTCTTACTGGTTATAACATGATTAAAAGATGAGAGTTTCCATATATGATAATTAGCTATGCATAATCTGAAAAGACAAATGAAAATCGTAGATGATTAAATTGGCTACTACAAATCAACAGTCTGCACAATGTTTTCTTTGCTATGCTAAATTTGAGAGTGTTAAAAGAGTTCAAAGGGAATTTCGACGTGAGTATGGTATGCGTAACGTACCTAAATACGATTACATAATACTGTGGTATCGAACATTTGTAGAAACAGGTTCTGTGTTAAAAAAAAAAAACATGCAGGAGCTTGCAGACTAAACCCAGTACGAGAAGCAGCTATCTATTGGCTTGGTCCCCAAACTCCCCAGATCTAACCCCTCCTGACTTCTTCGTGTGGGGTTTTGTTAAAGACATTGTCTATTCACAGAAACCCAGGAATATTAATGATCTGAGAGTAAAAATTACTCAAGCTTTTCAACAAATCATCCCTCTTATGTTACAACGGACATGGGCTGAATTGCATCACCGTTATGAGTTGTGCAGAGTGCGCAATGGGGGTCATGTTGAGCTCTTTCAGTGTTGTATGCCCAAAGTTTCAACAGATAAAGTTCAGTAGTAAATGTTTTACGGTGTTTTTATTTTATCCATGCCCAAACGGATCACCCTGTAGATTTTTCTATAACCAAATTAATTGTCACTTAAATTTCATCTAACCATTATTCTGGGCTTATAAACTGATGTTTGGAAAAAATAGTCGAACTAGGCTTCATTTAATGTTACGACTAAAATGCATTTCACATTATAGGTCTAGACCAGCCGTGGCGAAAATATGATCAAGCGCCGAGCCACTGTGTAAGCTGCAACGTGCATAGCACCTATGTAGGAAGGCGGAAACCCGAAGGGGAAGTGAAGCAAATGTCTGACTTATTAACGGATTTTCATTTTCCTTGCGTCAAGATTTTAAATACAATTTTATACAGTACAAGGCTACAAACTAATGTTTAGTACGTGTAACGAAGAAAAAAACGAATAAGAAAACAAAGGACACATTATCACAACCTAAAATTAACTGTCTTCAGAATGTCTCTGCGACATAGTTTCAAAATCAGGAATTATGTCACTTACTGCCAGTCGTAGTTGATCAAAAAGGTATTTGTCTGTCAGTCGTGATCTAAATTTGTTTTTTATTATTTTCATTGTTGAAAATAATTTTTCACAAACGTAAGTTGTAGCGAACATGGCTTCAACAGAGCAAGCGAAAGAACGAAGCTTCGGATATTTATTTTTTGGCAAAGATTTGAATAGTTCAACATTTGTCACGTCCTTACATCTAGCTTTCATTTAACATCACATTGTAAGTCTGTGAGTTTAAATTGAAGATCTAACTGCATTATTCGTACATCTGCTGAAAAAGGATCGACGTACAGAGATGATGATGATGATGATGATGATGACGACAACAACAACAACAACAACAACAACAACAACAACAACAACAATAATAATAATAATAATAATAATAATAATAATAATAATAATAATAACACTTAACCTTTTAATGTTTCATCAGTAACATGTAGTAAAATGCCGTTTTATGTTATACAACCGTTTTCCTCGTAATACTTGTGAACAAATCATACATTTAATATTCTCATCATCATATTGGCAGCAAAAAAATGCGTCCTTCCATTCCACTTGAAACTTTCGTTTTTGTAGAGGTACATGGTTTCAAGAGAGACATTGTGACGATACGCCACTCGCAGGTCAGAGACACAAATGGAACGGAGTTTGACTCCAGTGAGTGAGAGGGTGAGGAATGTGGGAGATAGGAAGCAAGAGAAATGCATAGCTATCATTGTTAGTCACAATGTGCTCGCGAGTCACATTTTCGCCACGGCTGCTCTAGACAATGGAATGCTGAGTTTAAGAGGCTTTTCAGAGTTTTGCAGAAGACCCGTTATAGATCTATGACCTGAGTCATAGAGTCATAGATGCCCCAACTACAATTACACATAGTACACATACAGTAGACCGAAATAAAATATAGATTCTTTATTGTCCGATCAACAAATAGAGTAGGCTTACATACGGAAACTAATCTTTTGTGAATACTATGTGTCAAACAGAATTGAAAGTTTTTAATAGTTGTTACGTTAGGCCTATTTCAGTTTAACCGTGCGACGTTATTTTATAGACACCCTGTAGTTCTTTGCTAGTGCCTAAACTGCATAGTATGCACTGTCTCACATGGCAATACTATACATGACAACGACTATCTGCTCTAACATCACGTATGATGTTCTTTGCTTCAGTCTGGTGTAGTTATCTCTCGTTGGAATAAGGAGAGCCTATCTTGAATTAATTGTTTAGACGTTTATGGTGAAACAAGTTAATGAAAGGGGGCACGTGTGGAAGATGAAAGGTGTGATCGGACTTGCACCCCTGTATATAGAAGCGGACGGTGGGGGTCAAAGATTTCCATCAGTAATTAAATAAACAGGAAATAACTTCATCATCTCATAAGTCAGTATAACAATATAACAGAAAAGTTTCTTATCAAACAATAAAACTAATAATAGACTATCTAGCTTTGAAGTCAGGGCCTCATTTTAAAATTCTGTCATGATCATCGTCAAAATAATAAATTACAGCGTACCTTAATTAACGTAGGCCTATTTGAAGTGACTGTACATCCGAAGCGAAATCCAAGGAATTTTGCTTTGATTCTCGGAGCCGAAAGGAGAAATAATCTCCAACATTTCGGAGAACATCAGTTTGTGCCCCTTCTCTTGTGTTGTTCTAGTTCGCGGTCTTTTCTTATGTTACCAACATGGATGAATAATACGATGTAAAACTTGCTGACTTTCCCGTTTCGAACGCTAGAGGCGCTAATGTAGAAACTGAGCTTGCTGCCACCTGTTTTTCACCGGGATAACTAATTACTCAACGCATGTAGCAAATAACCAATTACTCCGCGCATCTAGCAGATCACCAAGTGGCAAAAAATATAATTACGTCCATAAAACATCCCCCCTCCCGCTCTGACACCAATAAATTTAAAAGTTAATCATTTAAATCTTTATTTTCCCCCATCTTCCACTGAAAATTCATATTGGACAAAGTCCACACCTGTGGAGTAACGGTCAGCGCGTCTGGCTGCGAAACCAGGTGGCCCAGGTTCGAATCCCGGTCGGGGCAAGTTACCTGGTTGAGGTTTTTCCGGGGTTTTCCCTCAACCCAATACGAGCAAATGCTAGGTAACTTTCGGTGCTGGACTCCGGAATCATTTCACCGGCATTATCACCTTCATTTCATTCAGACGCTAAATAACCTAGATGTTGATACAGGGTCGTAAAATAACCCAATAAAATATAAATAAAAATATATTGAAGAAAACAGCAAGATGAAAGAGACTATTGTACACTACCTTCTAATACAATTTATTAAAATACAACCAAGTAGGACAAAAAAGAAAACAAATCGTTAGATAATTGAAATTGTATTCTTTGGGTGTTTGGAGTACAGTGCATTGGAAAAGTCCTCAAAAACAAGTTAGTAATATAATAGTTTCAATTATATACGTACTATTTTACAATACATTCAACAACACTATTTTAACAAATACCATAAACATCACTGATTTTCACGAGAAAAATTCGTACCAGCACCGGGAATCGAACCCAGGACCTCTCAGCTCTGCGCGCTGAGCGCTCTTACCAACTGAGCGCGCAGAGTTGAGAGGTCCTGGGTTCGATTCCCGGTGCCGGTACGAATTTTTCTCGTATTTAATAGTAATAATACAAATTGACTAATTCATATTTGTCGTGTAATATTCAATGAGGTGGGCGAGACCTCATACATATGAATATTTGATGTATCACTGATTAACATACACTGCATAAATATACACAAACGTACCACTTATACTCAGGTGCAGGACATTTTTCTCGATTTTATTTGAAAGTTTCTGGCTTCCATCTTGTCTTCTAACTCAACTGTCTCACCCTAGCGGAAAAGTGGAGAACACTGGACTATCTACACATGACATAGTACTAAAGTTCACCAACTATGACAACGGGGGCTGGTCTTCTTATTTCGGCCGGGCAAAGTTAGATGGTGCTGACAGCAGTTTTGCATCCTATTATAATCATCCACGTTACCAACGTGAGCGAACAGTCCCGCTACATGTTTTGGAATAAATTTATCACTAGAGTGTCTACAGAACCAACAACCAACGTATCCCACTGTGTAGCCTATTTCTTCTCTAAATTGTAGTCCATAACGAGCCAAGCTACTTTTAAATCGGTTATTTAACGCCGAGATTAAAGATTATCTAGTGTCCATGACATTGGTGACAGTGAAATGGATGATGTGAATAGGATTAGGAGAAAATCCACAAACTATTAGGGAAAACATGGCAATTTTACTTGAAGCAAGTAAAGAAAAGGTTTGGAAGTAAATCCCAAAAAGACAAGGTATATGATAATGTCTTGTGACTAGAATATCTACGAAATGGAAATATAAAAATTGGAAATTTATTTTTTGAGAAGGTGGAAAAGTTCAAATGTCAGTGAGCAGCAGTAACAAATATAAATGACACTCGGGAGGAAACTAAACGCAAAATAAATATGGGAAATGCCTGTTATTATTCGGTTGAGAAGCTTTTGTCATCTAGTCTGCTCTCAAAAAACCTAAAAATTGGAATTTATAAAACAGTTATATTACCTGTTGTTCTGTATGGTTGTGAAACTTGGTCTCTCCCTTTGAGAGAGGAACAGAGGTTAAGAGTGTTCGAAAATAAGGTGCTTAGGAAAATATTTTGAGCTAAGAGGGATGAAATTACAGGAGAATGGAGAAAACTGCATAACGTAGAACTGAACGCATTGTATTCCTCACCTAACATAATTAGGAATATTAAATCCAGACGTTTGAGTTGGGCAGGACGTGTAGCACATATGGGCGAATTCAGAAATGCATATAGAGTGTTAGTTGGAAGGCCGAAGGGAAAAAGACCTTTGGGAGACCGAGACGTAGATGGGAGGATAATATAGAAATGGATTTGAGGGAGGTGGGATATGATGATAGAGACTGGATTAATCTTGCACAAAATAGGGACCGATGTCGGGCTTATGTGGGGGTGGCAATGAACCTTCGGGTTCCTTAAAAGCCAGTAAGTAAGTATAAGTTAATACTATGTAAGTTCCTAATAAAGGTGCAAAAATAATCTCTTTTCCTTTACATAGGCAATATTTCTGAATATTACGAATTGATCAACTGACCCAGGAAAGTCGCAGTTCCCGTTTCATTTACATAAAAAAACTTTCAGATTTTTTGAGAGCAGACTAGATGACAAAATCTTCTCAACCGAATAATACACGCATTTCTCATATTTATTCTGCGTTTAATTTCCTCCCGAGTGTCATTTACTGTTGCTCCAAGATATTTCAATTTTTCCACCTCGTCGAAGGATAAATCTCAAATTTTTATGCTTATTTTTATCATATACTTTGTCTTTTAGGGATTTACTTCCAAACCAATCGCTTTACTTGCTTCAAGTAAAATTCCCGTGTTTTCCCTAATCGTTTGTGGATTTTCTCCTAACATATTCACGTCATCCGCATAGACAAGAAGCTGATGTAACCCGTTCAATTCCAAACCCTCTCTGTTATCCTGAACTTTCCTAATGGCACATTCTAGAGCGAAGTTAAAAAGTAAAGGTGATAGTGCATCTCCTTGCTTTAGCCCGCAGTGAATTGGAAAAGTATCAGATAGAAACTGGCCTATACGGACTCTGCTGTATGTTTCAGTAAGACACATTTTAATTAATCGAACTAGTTTCTAGTATAACGATAACAAAGATCTCAAGTTATAGACGAATCATGGTATAATGGTAAAAGGTAAAAAAGGTAAAGGTATCCCCGTAACATGCCATGAAGGCACTTGGGGGGCATGGAGGTAGAGCCCCATGCTTTCCATGACCTCGGCACTAGAATGAGGTGGTGTGGTCGGCACCACGCTCTGACCGCCTTTTACCACCGGGAGGACCCGGTACTCAATTTTATAGGAGGCTGAGTGAACCTCGGAGCCGTTCTGAAAGTTTGGCAATTAGAAAAAAATCCTGTCACCACCTGGGATCGAACCCCGGACCTTCCAGCCCGTAGCCAGCTGCTCTACCAACTGAGCTATCCGGCCGCCCATGGTATAATGGTATCTTGAGAAAACCAACCCGAACACAATTCTCGTACATTAGGCTATATGACAATCTATTCATTCAAACTCCATAAATAAACATTTACAACATCAAAGTATATCCTCTATACTTTGCTGTAATGAGAAAATAAAAATGATATACAATGCTCCAACCGGGTGCAAAATTGATTATCCTTCAGCATAGAACCGAAAATCAGTAGTCACGGCCTGCTATAAAGCCCTGTTCTCGGACCTTTCTTAACAAATAATCTCCGTCCAACGGACCTGGAGGCCAGAGCTTCATGGCTCACAAATTACGAAGCGAGACAGGCGCGTAACTGTCTGGAGCGGACGGACGCCAACCCGTGGCCCGCAGCCCTGAGTTATTGCTTTGATATAGTGATACATTCGTGGGCCCCGGGCGTCTGTAATCTTTTACATAGTCATTCCTGTATTAATCTATGCCGGCCTTTGTCGGGAGGTTACGTTCGTCTGCAATTTCTGAGTTATTGATGATTCATCCAGCAAACTTGTTGAAGAGGCATGATGTCATGGAGAAATGAAGTATCCCCTCGACTATAAAGGGTTAAATAAGAATCTATATTACTCTTTGGCTATGTTTTATGACTGGTAGGAGCACAGGTAAAGTTACATGTATACACGCTATGATGGGGTACAACGCGCTGCAGAAAATATTTATTACATACATATAGTTTCACATCCCTGTAACGTATCTCATTTAACGTGCAGGTAACAGATATACTACCTACTTCAAAACGTACTATATATATATATATATATATATATATATATATATATATATATATGTCACGTATCCGCGTATCGTATCATCCTAGCACGCAAGTAATTCAAAAGTTATCATACTTAAGATAGGAGCCGTGTATATACTTTCTTCTTACCTATCCGCTTATTATATTATCTTCTTTAGTATACAAGTAACTAATATATGCTTAAATATACAGAGTGTTTCGGACTGGTGTTACAAACTTTCAGGGATGATGGGGAAGGGCACATGTATCAATTTGAGATGAGAAACCCTAGTCCGGAAATGACTGATTCGAAAGTTATTATTATTATTATTATTATTATTATTATTATTATTATTATTATTATTATTATTATTATTATTGGACAAATCGCAATATATCGAACGTAGAAGCTCCGCCCACGACCCCTTCTACTTTTCTCCTACTAGCTCACCAGACACTCTACGTGATTGGCCAGTGTTGTGTCGAATGCACATTTCATGTGGGTGGGGATAGCTTCCCCTACTGGCGTTCGCTATATTGCGATTTATCCTTATCATTATTATTATTATTATTATTATTATTATTATTATTATTAGACAAATCGGAATATAGCGAACGCCCACAACCCCTTCCACTTTTCCCCTACTAGCTCATCAGTCTACGTGATTGCCCAGTGTTCTGTCAAATACACATTTCATGTGAGTGGGGATAACTTCCCCTACTGGCGTTCGCTATATTGCGACTTATCCTTATTATTGTTATTATTATTATTATTATTATTATTATTATTATTATTATTATTATTACTGTTTGTGTGTTGCTTCAGTATTGCTGTTTTCTTTTTATTTGCTATGTATTCTTACACTCGCTGAGTGGAGGAGAAGACCTTTTAACTCAAAGAACTTCAAATTAACGTAACTCTGAAAATATTGAGACTAGGACACATTTTTATACGGTATTTTTTGCTCAGAATATCTAAATGCTCGCGAATCACTCTGTATATATATTATACAGAGTGTTTCCCAGGTGGTGTTATAAACTTTCAGGGATGATGGGGAAGGGCACATGTATCAATTTGAGATCAGAAACCATGGTCCTGAAATTACTGAGTCGAAAGTTACAAGCAAAAATAGTTGTGTGGAAATGGAATTGTAATTTGGCACCACGTGCCCTCCTTCCCTTAACCTTTGGAACAGTCGTGGAAAGATGGTATGGGCCGGATGTCTCCTACGTGGGTACTCGACCCGATACAATCTGTGAGCTTGTCTACTGTTCCCATTGGCTCATCCGCATTCGAAAATCAGGTCTGATTATTCCGCTCTCGTGTACTCCTCCATTTCACTAGGACTGATCGACTGGACACTGCAACTTGTACACACACACACTGCTGTCTACAGACGTGCATATCAGGACGGACCATGTCCGTTACACATTACGCTTTCTGCATTGCTTTAGTGTAGTTTCCTGTCCCCACCCTTCAGACAGTGCACTGAACAGAATACTGTCAGTAGACAACGTAAGCAACGTCAGATGAATATAGTATGTGTAAGATGTACAGATAAATACAAATAAATAAGGTGTGCAGAGGAATAAAATTATTTCATTTCCACACAATTATTTTTGCTTGTAACTTTCGACTCGGTCATTTCCGGACCAGGGTTCCTGATCTCAAATTGATACATGTGCCCATCCCTATCATCCCTGAAAGTTAGTAAGACCAGCCCGGAAACACACTGTATGTGTATTATATATATATATATATATATATATATATATATATATATATATATATATATATATACATCACATATTCATTTTGTATTAGGTCTCGCCCACCTCACTGAATACTACACTGCTACTATGAAGTAGCCAATATGTATTATTACTATTTAATACGAGAAAAATTCGTACCGGCACCGGGAATCGAACCCAGGATCTCTCAGCTCTGCGCGCTGAACGCTCATTCCAACTGAGCTATGCCGGGACACGATCCACGGCCAATACATATTGGCTACTTCATAGTAGTCGTGTAGTATTCAATGAGGTGGGCGAGACCTCATACAAAATGAATATGTGATGTATTAACTCTTAGTAGTTGTCACAAACTGATGTTGAATATGGCCAGAAAGTCGTTTAAATATGCGCTCCTGCATATATGACGTGTATCGTCTCAAATGCAGGTAGTAAGGCCGTAAAAGCATTACGAGAGGGGTTCGGCCGGCGCCGTGGATCGTGTCCCAGCATAGCTCAGTTGGAAAGAGCGCTCAGCGCGCAGAGCTGAGAGGTCCTGGGTTCGATTCCCGGTGCCGGTACGAATTTTTCTCGTATTAAATAGTAATAATATATATATATATATATATATATATATATATATATATATATATATATACTACTAGGTTCAAAAAGTTCCCGGAATTTTACTACCATTTTTCGTATTAATATATAACAAGGGATATTATACATTTGTTTTGTTGGTAACATTCATGATGTCATTTCCTTAAAGTTTGTTGATAATGGCAATTATTGGTTTTGAGTTGTAGGCAATTGTTTATCATAGTGTTTCGTTTGTTCGTCGCATTTTGTAATTATGTCCACAGAGCAAAGTACAAACATCAAGTTCTGTGTTTTGCTGGGGACATGATCAGTATGGCTGATGAAGATGGTGATTTCTTAAACAAAATGAAACTGGTGCTACTTGTACGACCCAGTCCCTAAACGACAGTCATCTGAGTGGAAATCGAAAACATCTCCTCTGAAGCAAAAATTTCCTAGGGACACTTCCAAAGGCAAAGTTATTTTAAATGTTATGTTTTATTTAACGACGCTCGCAACTGCAGAGGTTATATCAGCATCGCCGGATGTGCCGGAATTTTGTCCCGCAGGAATTCTTTTTCATGCCAGTAAATCTACTGACATGAGCCTGTCGCATTTAAGCACACTTAAAGCAAAGTTATGTTGGAAGTTTTCTTCGACTCTCAGGGTCTCATGCACCATGAGTTCATTCCAGAAGGTCGTACTGTAACGAAAGAATTGTACGTAGAAACCCTCCGTCGCCTCTGGGACGCAGTGAGAAGGAAACGTCCAGAAAAGTGGGTAGAAAACAACTGGTTCCTTATGCATGACAATGCACCTGCTCATCGCGCAATTATTGTAAAGAATTTTCTTGCCAGGCACAACATAACTGCTTTGGATCACCCACCATACTCTCCTGATCTCTCACCACCTGATTACTTTCTGTTTCCCCGTCTGAAAAGTCATCTGAAATGACGGAGATTCAATGCTGAAGAGGTTATCGCAAACGCGACGAGAGCACTAAGACGGGTTTCACAAAATGGCTTCCAGGCCTGCTTCCAGGAACTCTACACGCGTTGGCAAAAGTGTGTTGTTGCGGAAGGCAACTATTTTGAAGGGAATGCTGTAGAATAGTGTTTAAGGTACGTTGTTTCTATGATGCTAGCAAATTCCGGGAACTTTTTGAACCTAGTATGTGTATATATATATATATATATATATATATATATATATATATATATATATATATATATATGCCTATAAATTATAACCTACTTGGAATACTTTATTATTATTATTATTATTATTATTATTATTATTATTATTATTATTATTGGAGGACTGACTGTTGTTCATAGCCTATTTCATTCTGTTCATTAGACACACTTAAATATTGCAGAAAGTAGTATTTCTTTATTATTATTATTATTATTATTATTATTACTATTACTATAATTATTACTACTACTATTATTACTGTTTGTGTATTGTTTCAGTATTGCTGTTTTCTTTTTATTTGCTATGTGTTCTTATACTCGTTAAGTGGAAGAGAAGACCTTTTAACTCCAACAACTTCAAATTAGTGTAACTCTGAAAATATTGAGATTAGGACACATGTTTATATGACATTTTTTGCTCAGAATGTCTTCGAAAATAAGCTCCGTGTGTGACGGTAAATCGTCATGAATCACCCTGTATATATATATATATATATATATATATATATATATACACACATACTTTTTTTTTCATATTAGGAGTATTGAAAAATGCATAGGCCTATTCAAGAAAACCTCGGAACTAACTTTTAAGAATCGAAACATTTATATTTAATTTATTCACACATCTTTACACTCATTTCACACTGTCACCCACGCTTAATTCTGGATTCCCCTGCCTTGAATTTATGTCTGTATTGAAGACTACTTAGCCAATACAAACAGAGGTACTCTTAGATAACCCGCATCACTTCATTGTGGCTATTATGGGCGCTAAAATAATTACATAATTTTGCACATAACATACTTCTTCAATCCTCCGTGTAATGAGGGACCTAAAAAATTCCAATTCCACCCCATCTCTCCCGTCTCGAAGCGGTGGCAGCGGAAGAGAGATTTACAGTCTGGGCGCTCGTAAAACACAAATAAAAATCGATGCAAAGTAAAGAAACGGACGTGTGGCGAGATTTACAGGCCGGGAGCCGTCCGCCCAGGACGGAGATTTACAAGCGCCCCCCGGCCCAAATAGGGGGGGGGGGCGCTCCACAGCACAGGGCGTCCGCCCCTCTCGCCACCAGCCCACGTCACTATGTGAAATAATTATTAAAACAATGTCATCTGGATGACACAGTCTTTCTGATTATAATAATAATAATAATAATAATAATAATAATAATAATGAAGGTAAAAATTTGTATAATTTTGTGCGATTTGACGTGGAATGACTCACGTTTGAGATGGACAGGGCATGTGGCACGTATGGGCGAATCCAGAAATGCATATAGAGTGTTAGTTGGGAGGCCTGAGGGAAAAAGACCTTTGGGGAGGCCGAGACGTAGATGGAAAGATAATATTAAAATGGATTTGAGGGAGGTGGGATATGATGATAGAGAATGGATTAATCTTGCTCAGAATAGGGACCAATGGCGGGCTTATGTGTGGGCGGCAATGAACCTCCGGGTTCCTTAAAAGCCAATAAGTAAGTAAGTAATAATAATAATAATAATAATAATAATAATAATAATAATAATAATAATAGTTTTATTTTCCCTGGCAGAGTTAAGGCCATCAGGCCTTCTCTTCCACTCAACCAGGATCAAATCACATACAGAAAAAATACATACCGGTATACAAATATGAACTTAAAAATAATAATAAACATAATTAAGTAAAAAAGAGAGATTGAATACATATACACAATAAGTATTAACTTTGAAATAACAATAATAGAAAAAAATATATATGTAATAAAAAAAAGAGACTGAATACTTAATCACAAACAGAAAAATACATTCTAGTATACAAGTATTAACTTAAAAGAAAAAAGAAAAGAATTAATACATATGAATATAATCTCACAATTAAAGGAATAGTACAATTAGTATGATGAGCACAGCACGTGTTAGATTGTGACAATGATAATTACCTAGATATTAGTGTTAATGGAAAAATAAAGTAATGACTGTGTAAAATAATAATAATAATAATAATAATAATAATAATAATAATAATAATAATAATAATAGTAATAATAATAATAAATAAATAAAAATGATACCTAAAAACTAGTTCTGTGCATTTAAAATATATCTAAACAACCTAATTTTAAACAACTGAGGACTAAGACTACCCCTGATTTCCAGCGGCAGCGAATTCCATGAGCGGGCCATAGCTATTGAGAAAGAACTTGAGTACAGAGATGTCTGATGACGTGGTATTGATAGCAATAGATTGTGCTGTGAACGTGATTATACGTCTTAGGCATTTCTTAATATCCCTAATCGCGCTATCGATATTTGAGTTTACAGTTTATTTTTGGAGTAGTAATTTCCTACATACGAAATGTGTATTATGTCTGTTGACCAAGACATAGTACGAAAAGGAAATATAAAAATGAAAATTTATCTTTCGAACAGATAGAAAAATTCAAATATCTTGGAGCAACATAAAAAATATAAATGACACTCGAGAGGCAATTGAACACAGAATAAATAGGCATATTTTTGTTATCAGTTGATTGCAGGATGAAAACACAGCTTATTTTATGTAATTTTCTAAATTTAATCAATAAGGATGATTTATGTTCTCTCTTGAAGGGTATACACCATTTTAAAATCATTTAATATACAAACAATTACAGTAAAACCTTGCTAAAACGTACCCTGTATAAAATGGAAACCAGCACAAACGAAATATAAATTTTTGAACGGAATGATTTCCTATGTAAAACAATACTTTAAAACGAAAAACTGCCTAACGCGAAAACTGAATCATTTTTGAGCACCATTTAGGTAAAAAAAAACCTGACTAAAATGGATAATTTTTAGCTTAACTGTTGTTACATTCTTTCAAACTATTTTTAATTTTGCGATAATACTGTACGAAGCATGACAATTTTTTGTGTGACTGTACATGCAATGATCTGGAATACTTTTGCTATTTTTTGTCAGGCGTTGGGGATGAACCTTCTCTAACCATGTCACTACTCTATGCTTATTGTCAAGAACCCGGGCAGGTTACTGACCTCCTGTTCCGTTACTTCTTCCAAACCTCTTGCATTTTCTTTCATTTATTCTCAGTTTAGTGCTAAAAATCCAATACAGTGATAAAGGACCTTAGCAATCTTTACATTTTTATTTATGAATTCTACATCATCTGTGGCGTATAGTGAGGTTAATTTAAAATGAATGTTATGTTCAGTGAAAAACGTAAAGAGTTAATCATTTACAATGTTTTTAAGTTTCAATTTTCGAAACCCTGTACCGTATTTTAAGGCATTCACTTCCGTGTGTACAATGTATGCCCTCTCCATTATCCTACCTGATTTCAGTGCAGCTACCGCTATAATATTTTTAAGTAATTTTTTTTATTTTATGACAGTCACTTTCGTATGTACTATGCCCATAGGGCGCAACTATGCCATGTCCATTCTGCTACCTGATTTCTTCGAGGCGCAACTATGCCATGCCTAGGCCTCCCAATTGACCGCGGGACGCAACTATGCCATACCAAACAGAAGCATCGCAGAGCTTTCCAATCCCTTAGTTGAAAGTACCAAGGCTGTATCGAAGCTAGAGGAATCTCTCTTGAATAAAGAAAAGTGATTGTGAACGTAACTTCAATTCATCCTTCAAAATTAAAAGTTGTTCCTTTTCTGATATGAGACAAGAGCCTATTCTCAAAGTCAATTCTTCATTAAATTTTGATGTTACATGCATTTAAGAATTTTTCCATGGCAGATCTCTCTCGATTTTTCTCCTGTCTTCTTTAAGGGGAGACTCCACTGAAAATCATGAAAATTTTTCCAAATTTTTTTTAGCTATTTCACTTATTCAGAATTTATATTTTCATACCCCGAATGGATTCAGCTCAATTCTGATTACAAATACTCGTATGTTTACACTTTTTAAATTAAGGCTGGAAGGGGGCGTGGACTTTAAAGAGCTGTCAAAATTGTTTTTCATCGAAGAATTCTTTTTTAAAATTCCTGATTACAAATCTAGTAACTTTTTGTTGGCTCCCTGAAGTTACTAGATGAATGTAGTGGAGGGGAATAATAATTTTAATAAATATTCGTTTTATTTTCAAATCTATTTTTCTGTGTTCATTTTTGTTGATTGAACACCAACTTCCTTATGCCGAATATTAATCAATCTGGATGAAATTTTTACTGCAAGTATTTATGAGGTAGCTGCATGTTTCTATGCATATATTTTGTGAGGAATGCTGCTAGTTTATTTTATTAATATTTTTCTTAATGCTGCTAGTTTATTTTATTAATTTTTTTCTTAAGAAAAATATTAATAAAATAAACTAGCAACATTTCTCACAAAATAAATGCATAGAAACATGCAGCTACCTCATAAATACTTGCAGTAAAAAGTTCATCCAGATTGATTAATATTTGGCATAAGAAAGTTGGTGTTGAATCAACAAAAATGAACACAGAAAAATAGATTTGAAAATAAAATGAATATTTATGTAAATTAATATTCTCCTCCGCTACATTCATCTAGTAACTTCAGGGAGCCAACAAAAAGTTACTAGATTTGTAATCAGAAATTTTAAAAAAGAATTCTTCGATGAAAAACAATTTTGACAGCTCTTTAAATTCCACGCCCCCTTCCAGCCTTAATTTAAAAAGTGTAAACATACGAGTATTTATAATCAGAATTGAGCTGAATTTGGCGTATGAAAATATAAATTCTGAATAAGTGAATTAGCTAAAAAGAAATTTGGAAAATTTTTCATGATTTTCAGTGGAGTCTTCCCTTAATTAGTGTCTATTTCATGGCTGTTCTGGTAGTCTGTTATTGCTCAGAACAATTTCATTCTAGTTGTCTATCTCTACTACATCTAAAATATCTGTTTTCCCGAAGAAAAAAAGAATCCTTAAACTACTTTTAATAATTTCATTTCTATGTATCAATTGAAAAGTTAATTATTTGTGTCTGTTTACAAACACAAACTGTTAATTCAGCCAACGTAATAAATAACCTATGTCATTCTATATTTCTTCGTCCTCATACATATCGTGGAAGTCTACAATAATGAATTGGCATTTCACGTGTTCTGACTCCGAAACATTAGGCATATCAGTTAATTCAGTACGTCCACACGAAACGTAACACGCAATTACCAATTTATTTGCAATTATTCATTTACGATGACAGAAGCACGACACAAAACAAATGAAAGGCCGTAACTTAACGACACAATAACGCTCAGATAAAGACCTCAACGATATGAACCTCGTCGCATTTCCTTGCCTGGTGAGCAGCTATTTGTTCAACAGCTACGAACTTCAATAATAATAATAATAATAATAATAATAATAATAATAATAATAATAATAATAATAATAATACTTACTTACAAATGGCTTTTAAGGAACCCGAAGTTTCACTGCCGCCCTCGCATATATAGTCCTAGGTTTATTGCATCTACTATTTATAGATTTACGTTTATTTTATTTTATTTCATTTAGGTTTATTTTGTTTTATTTCACGAAATTGTAATTATTGTATATTATATATCACTGCCACCGGGTGTATACTCAATTGTAGTGTTAATACATACATACATAAGCCCGCCATCGGTCCCTATCCTGAGCGAGATTAATCTAGTCTCTATCATCATATCCCACGTCCCTCTAATCCATTTTAATATTATCCTCCCATCTATATCTCGGCCTCCCCAAAGGTCTTTTTCCCTCTGGTCTCCCAACTAACACTCTATATGTATTTATGGATTCGCACATACATGCTAGATGTCCTGCCCATCTCAAACGTCTGGATTTAATGTTCCTAATTATGTCAGGTAATAGTAATAGTAATAATAATAATAATAATAATAATAATAATAATAATTCGAAAAGGTGAAATATATGATTATGTCTCGTGACCAGAATATTCTGCGAAATGGAAATATAAAAATTGGGGATTTATCTTTCGAAGAGGTAGGAAAATTCAAATATCTTGGAGCAACAGTAACAAATATAAATGACACTCGGGAGGAAATTAAACGCAGAATAAATATGGGAAATGCGTGTTATTATTCGGCTGAGAAGCTTTTATCATCTAGTCTGCTGTCAAAAAATCTGAAAGTTAGAATTTATAAAACAGTTATATTACCGGTTGTTCTGTATGGTTGTGTAACCTTGAGAGAGGAAGAGAGATTAAGGGTGTTTGAAAATAAGGTTCTTAGGAAAATATTTGGGGCTAAGAGGGATGAAGTTACAGGACAATGGAGAAAGTTACACAATGCAGAACTGCATGCATTGTATTCTTACCTGACAGAATTAGGAACTTCAAATCCAAACGTTTGAGATGGGCAGTGCATGTAGCACGTATGGGCGAATCCAGAAATTCATACAGAGTGTTAGTTGGGAGGCCGGAGGGAAGAAGACCTTTGGGGAGACCGAGACGTAGATGGGAGGATAATATTAAAATGGATTTGAGGGAGGTGGGATATGATGATAGAGACTGGATTAATCTTGCTCAGGATAGGGACCGATGGCGGGCTAATGTGAGGGCGGCAATGAACCTCTGGATTCCTTAAAAGCGATTTGTAAGTTTGTAAATGTAAGTAATAATAATAATAATAATAATAATAATAATAATAATAATAATAATAGTAATAATAATAATAATAGACTAATAATAATTCTTTCTACTTGGAGGATTTAGTAAAGAACTGTTTTCAGAACATGGGAGGAGTGATAGTAGGAGGAAGAAGAATAAAGTGCATAAGATTTGCTGATGATATGGCTTTGTTGGCAGAAAAGAAAATGTTACTAAAAGATAAGCTACTGCAGCTAAATGATAGCTGTGAGCAGTATGGGATGAAAATAAATGCAAATAAGACGAAGAGCATGGTCATAGGAAGAATAATAAAGAATACAAACCTGTGAATTCTAAATGAAGCAGTAGAGCAAGTGGACAGCTTCAAATACTTGTGGTGTACTATAAGCAGTAACATGAGCTGCTGCAAGAAGTCAAAAGGAGGGTAGCAATGACCAAGGAAGCTTTTAATAGAGAAAGGAGTATCTTCTGCGGACCTCTGGAGAAAGAACTAAGAAAGAGACTAGTGAAGTGCTTTGTATGGAGTGTGGGATTATATGGAGCAGAAGCGTGAACATTAGGACGAAGTGAAGAGAAGCGACTAGAAGAATTATCAATGTGAATAAAGAGAAGAATGGAACGTGTGAAGTGGACAGACAGAATAAGAAATGAAGCTGTGTTGGAAAAAGTGGGTGAAGAAAGAATGATGCTGAAACTGATCAGGAAGAGGAAAAATCTTAATTGAATTGAAAAACCTTTCTTAGTCTGAATACTGTATTTGAAAAAGTGGAATTTTAATATTTATTATTAGTTTATTAACTCAAAGTGAGAGTCCAAGTTTCACAGTCATATAGAACAACCGATAATATAACTGTTTTATAAATTCTATGTTTCAGCTTTTTCGAGAGCAAACTGGATGACAAAAGCTTTTCAACCGCATAATAGCAGGGATTTCCCATATGTATTCTAAGTTTAATTTCCCCTGAAGTGTTATTTATATTACTTAAATTTTTAGGTTACCTCTCATGATTCTAAATTGTTTAGTCAAAGATATTAATTTCATTTTAATAGATCAATAATCAATAATAAATGAAGACCTAACATTCTAAATGTGCTAAGTGCCAATTTTTTAAATTTAATTTTATTTAATCTAAGGGAGGAACATCCATATGAGAATATCATACTAAATTGTCTTTGTCGTAGGTCAACTGTAAGTGACTCATCCGTGTGTCAAAAGACGGTGTTGTAGGTATCTGAACATGCATTTCGCAGTGTGTTTTTCATCAATAAATTATAATTCACAAAAATATTTATAATACACAAAATGAAATTATAAATTCATTAATAAAACTATATACCTAATCAACCAACAAATCTAATTACAATTATACTCGCTTCTTATCTATTCTTAACACTAATTGTAGTAGTAAAAATTACAAATATTTCAAAAGGACCACTACGACAAATAAATTAATGAAAGTTGTTTTTGTCACTTAGCACATTTAGAATATTAGATCCTCAATTGATGATAACATTTTTATTAATATTATTATTGGTTCAGTATATATCATTGTGATTTTACCTGCTTTGGTGATATCTGGCAACAGTTGGCAACATTAAAAAGACTGTCATATTAGCGTTTTATTCAATAATCTTACGTGAACCTCACTACACGAAAAGGAAGAAGACAGGAAAGTCTTATGAAATCACTTTTTGAAAAGTGAGATCTAGACATATGCACAAGTGTCCTAAGTTCATGAAAGCTAGCTACTGCTGCTGATAATGATGATGATTTTGTGGTGATCATCACCATAATGATCACATTTAGAATGTTATGTTCTCAATTTATAGATATATATTTATCAATATTATTATTGATTCAGTACATATCTTTGTGATTTTACCTGCTTTGGTGATATCTGGTAACTTTTTTTTTATTTTATTTTATTGGGTTATTTTACGACGCTGTATCAACATCTAGGTTATTTAGCGTCTGAATGATATGAAGGTGATAATGCCGGTGAAATGAGTCCGGGGTCCAACACCGAAAGTTACCAGCATTTGCTCGTATTGGGTTGAGGGAAAACCCCGGAAAAAACCTCAACCAGGTAACTTGCCCCGACCGGGATTCGAACCCGGACCACCTGGTTTCGCAGTCAGACGCGCTGACCGTTACTCCACAGGTGTGGACCATATCTGGTAACAGTTGGCAATATTAAAAAATGGCCATCTTAGCTTTTTCATTAAATAATCTTACGTGAACCTCACTACACGAAAAGGAAGAAGACGGGAAAATCTTATGAAATCACTTTTTGAAAAGTGAGACCTAGACAAATGAACAAGTGTCCTAAGTTCATGAAAGCTACCTACTGCTGCTGATAATGATAATGATTTTGTGGTGATCATCACCATAATGATCACATTTAGAATGTTATGTTCTCAATTTATAGATACATTTTTATCAATATTATTATTGATTCAGTACATATCTTTGTGATTTTACCTGCTTTGGTGATATCTGGTAACTTTTATTTTATTTTATTTTATTGGGTTATTTTACGACGCTGTATCAACATCTAGGTTATTTAGCGTCTGAATGATATGAAGGTGATAATGCCGGTGAAATGAGTCCGGGGTCCAACACCGAAAGTTACCAGCATTTGCTCGTATTGGGTTGAGGGAAAACCCCGGAAAAAACCTCAACCAGGTAACTTGCCCCGACCGGGATTCGAACCCGGACCACCTGGTTTCGCAGTCAGACGCGCTGACCGTTACTCCACAGGTGTGGACCATATCTGGTAACAGTTGGCAATATTAAAAAATGGCCATCTTAGCTTTTTCATTAAATAATCTTACGTGAACCTCACTACACGAAAAGGAAGAAGACGGGAAAATCTTATGAAATCACTTTTTGAAAAGTGAGACCTAGACAAATGAACAAGTGTCCTAAGTTCATGAAAGCTACCTACTGCTGCTGATAATGATGATGATTTTGTGGTGATCATCACCATAATGATCACATTTAGAATGTTATGTTTTCAATTTATAGATACATTTTTATCAATATTATTATTGATTCAGTACATATCATTGTGATTTTACCTGCTTTCGTGATATCTGGTAACAGATGGCAATGTTAAAAATGGCCATATTAGCTTTTCATTAAATAATCTTACGTGAACATCACTACACGAAAAGGAAGAAGACAGGAAAGTCTTATGAAATCACTTTTTGAAAAGTGAGATCTAGACATATGCACAAGTGTCCTAAGTTCATGAAAGCTAGCTACTGCTGCTGATAATGATGATGATTTTGTGGTGATCATCACCATAATGATCACATTTAGAATGTTATGTTCTCAATTTATAGATACATTTTTATCAATATTATTATTGATTCAGTACATATCTTTGTGATTTTACCTGCTTTGGTGATATCTGGTAACTTTTTTTTTATTTTATTTTATTGGGTTATTTTACGACGCTGTATCAACATCTAGGTTATTTAGCGTCTGAATGATATGAAGGTGATAATGCCGGTGAAATGAGTCCGGGGTCCAACACCGAAAGTTACCAGCATTTGCTCGTATTGGGTTGAGGGAAAACCCCGGAAAAAACCTCAACCAGGTAACTTGCCCCGACCGGGATTCGAACCCGGACCACCTGGTTTCGCAGTCAGACGCGCTGACCGTTACTCCACAGGTGTGGACCATATCTGGTAACAGTTGGCAATATTAAAAAATGGCCATCTTAGCTCTTTCATTAAATAATCTTACGTGAACCTCACTACACGAAAAGGAAGAAGACGGGAAAATCTTATGAAATCACTTTTTGAAAAGTGAGACCTAGACAAATGAACAAGTGTCCTAAGTTCATGAAAGCTACCTACTGCTGCTGATAATGATGATGATTTTGTGGTGATCATCACCATAATGATCACATTTAGAATGTTATGTTTTCAATTTATAGATACATTTTTATCAATATTATTATTGATTCAGTACATATCATTGTGATTTTACCTGCTTTCGTGATATCTGGTAACAGATGGCAATGTTAAAAATGGCCATATTAGCTTTTCATTAAATAATCTTACGTGAACCTCACTACACGAAAAGGAAGAAGACAGGAAAGTCTTATGAAATCACTTTTTGAAAAGTGAGATCTAGACATATGCACAAGTGTCCTAAGTTCATGAAAGCTAGCTACTGCTGCTGATAATGATGATGATTTTGTGGTGATCATCACCATAATGATCACATTTAGAATGTTATGTTCTCAATTTATAGATACATTTTTATCAATATTATTATTGATTCAGTACATATCTTTGTGATTTTACCTGCTTTGGTGATATCTGGTAACTTTTTTTTTATTTTATTTTATTGGGTTATTTTACGACGCTGTATCAACATCTAGGTTATTTAGCGTCTGAATGATATGAAGGTGATAATGCCGGTGAAATGAGTCCGGGGTCCAACACCGAAAGTTACCAGCATTTGCTCGTATTGGGTTGAGGGAAAACCCCGGAAAAAACCTCAACCAGGTAACTTGCCCCGACCGGGATTCGAACCCGGACCACCTGGTTTCGCAGTCAGACGCGCTGACCGTTACTCCACAGGTGTGGACCATATCTGGTAACAGTTGGCAATATTAAAAAATGGCCATCTTAGCTTTTTCATTAAATAATCTTACGTGAACCTCACTACACGAAAAGGAAGAAGACGGGAAAATCTTATGAAATCACTTTTTGAAAAGTGAGACCTAGACAAATGAACAAGTGTCCTAAGTTCATGAAAGCTACCTACTGCTGCTGATAATGATGATTTTGTGGTGATCATCACCATAATGATCACATTTAGAATGTTATGTTTTCAATTTATAGATACATTTTTATCAATATTATTATTGATTCAGTACATATCATTGTGATTTTACCTGCTTTCGTGATATCTGGTAACAGATGGCAATGTTAAAAATGGCCGTATTAGCTTTTCATTAAATAATCTTACGTGAACCTCACTACACGAAAAGGAAGAAGACAGGAAAGTCTTATGAAATCACTTTTTGAAAAGTGAGACCTAGACAAATGAACAAGTGACCTAAGTTCATGAAAGCTACCTACTGCTGCTTATAATGATGATGATAGCCTCATACTAGCCATACCAACACAGAAAACTTCATCGTATTCATCATCATACACAATCTCGCTTTCGCGCTTGTGGAATATCCTACCCAGTGACATCAGAGACTGTAGGAATTTAGTAGCGTTCAAAAGCAAACTTATTAAGCATTTTCTTACTGCGTAGAGTAGGTTTAATTTTTACTTAGTTAATAAAAAAATTTTTGTCTCTTCTTAATTTTTACAGTGAACTGTCTAGCTTTTGTTAGTCTGTTAATCTTTTAGTACTTTGCTTTTTATTGTATTTGTAAATTCAATACTTACTTACAAATGGCCTTTAAGGAACCCGAAGGTTCATTGCCGCCCTCACATAAGCTCGCCATCGGTCCCTATGCTGTGCAAGATTAATCCAGTCTCTATCATCATACCCCACCTCCCTCAAATCCATTTTAATATTATCCTCCCATCTACGTCTCGGCCTCCCTAAAGGTCTTTTTCCCTCCGGTCTCCCAACTAACACTCTATATGCATTTCTGGATTCGCCCATACGTGCTACATGCCCTGCCCATCTCAAACGTCTGGATTTTAAGTTCCTGATTATGTCAGGTGAAGAATACAATGCGTGCAGTTCTGTGTTGTGTAACTTTCTCCATTCTCCTGTAACTTCATCCCTCTTAGCCCCAAATATTTTCCTAAGCACCTTATTCTCAAACACCCTTAACCTATGTTCCTCTCTCAGAGTGAGAGTCCAAGTTTCACAACCATACAGAACAACCGGTAATATAACTGTTTTATAAATTCTTTCAGATTTTTGGACAGCAGACTGGATGATAAGAGCTTCTCAACCGAATAATAACACGCATTTCCCATATTTATTCTGCGTTTAATTTCCTCCCGAGTGTCATTTATATTTGTTACTGTTGCTCCCAGATATTTGAATTTTTCCACCTGTTCGAAGGATAAATCTCCAATTTTTATATTTCCATTTCGTACAATATTCTGGTCACGAGACATAATCATATACTTATTAATTGTAATTATAATTGTAATTGTATTCTTTATATTGTAGTTGTAATCCCCTGGTAGAGAGGAAGAGAAGGCCTGATGGCCTTATCTCTACCAGGTTAAATAAATAAATAAATAAATAAATAAATAAATAAATAAATAAATAAATAAATAAATAAAATGATTTTGTGGTGATCATCACCATAATGATCACTTTCTATTCTCACCAAATTCCGGTTGCTTTTGATCAGATAAGGTACGAACTTGAATTCGCTAGTCTCTCTATTAATGAATCCTGCCACACAAAAGCAATCAATTAATTCTAGTACAGATCGCGGAATGCAAGCAGTACCGTAAGGAAAGTAGGCTGTGTGTGCTATTGTTTTCCTACTCCTTTCATGCTCGCTCCGAAAGCCAATTACCTGGCCTCTGTTATCCGTTACTTTGTCACTACGTGTTGAATAGAAAGAGGCGCCCGATTAATCAGAATGTGAAATCCTCCCTTTTATCAATTAGAAAGCGCTTCTCGCAGGAGTCATTATTCTTAATTCTATTACCGCCCGGGGTCACGGTTCTAATTGAACAAGGCGTGGAATTCACACAGTCGTGGCCTATTTTAACGCATTTCTAGTGAAAGGTAGAGGGAGGAAAATTTGTAATAGCTTCGATTGTTTCAAATCTCCAAGCCACTACCAGATTAATCATAGGAAATAATAAAAAAGGCTATGTTATATGAATGACAATTTCTTCTTGTAGACGATACGAAATGGATGTTCATCACATTAGCAGGGTTATCCCAGTTTTGTAGTTTATTTTCAAGTATCATTCAACAGATATAACAGAGTTATTCAAAGTCACCTTATTATTTAGGAAATTTTTATTTAAGACTAGCCGTACCCGTGCGCTCCGCTGCACCCGTTAGAAATAAATATAAAGTAATTACATAATTAAAATAGGACATTTGATCCAGGGAACATTCGTGTTTGATATAAGGATAAATCGTTTATTATGTTACTTAATTTAAACATGTATTTTCATAATTAAAATGCGATCACTTTGATCCAGAGACCACTCATTTGGTCATAAAAATTATTTTAGGAAATACAGGAAACGTATGTACAGAATAGCCTATCAAGTTTTCTGTGCATAAGAAGCTATTTTAATCTTACCTGTCCTCGATTCACTCAGAAGTTACTGTAATAACAGTATAGCATTATGTCCATCTACAGAAACTACACTTTCCAATGGTGAATTAATAATTAATTATACAAATCGGTTAATTTAGCTTCCGATATTACTTCATACAAACACAGAAACATTCTCTGTAGGCTATCTTTCATGGCTTTCGATTGTTGCTGTCCAAGGCCCCTTATAGACGAAGTCATTTGTTTTTTAATTCATTACACGGCCTTAGATGGCAGTTATTTTAATTTTAAAACTCATTTATCTCATTAAATATCAGTCCTATCTAAATTTTTCAAGGAATAAAACTTATCGAAAATTATTTTTAAAGAAACTTTTGTTATGTAACATTTCTCACAAAAGTCAATAATAAGCGAGATATTTCGATTTATTTAATTCAGGCCCCCTTATAACCCCCCTTTTAAATAATTTATTTTGAATGCCATATAGCCTAAAATCTAAGTTGCAACGAACTTAATTTATATTCCAATTTTCATCGAAATCCGTTCAGCCATTATCACGTGAAAAGGTAACAAACATACAGACATACAGACAGACAGGCAGACAGACATACAAACAAAAATTTCAAAAAAGCGATTTTCGGTTTCAGGGTAATTAATTATATATGTTAGGACCAATTATGTTTTGAAAATCGAAAATTACCAGAAAAATTTCGGCTACAGATTTATTATTAGTATAGATTTTTAGAAAATTTGACTCTTCAATTTGGACTACAATTGATATTTTTGCATATTTACAAATTATTAGCAAAGCTGAAGATTTTTATTTTATATTTTGACAAAATTTGACTCTTCAATTTAGACTGCAGTTGACATTTTTGCATATTTACCAATTTTTAGCAAAATTAAAGATTTTTATTACATATTCTTACAAAAATTGGCTCTTCAATTTAAACTACAGTAGACATTTTTGCATTTCTCTGTCTAGTATAATGATAGAAATATGAAAAAATGTCAAGTGTAGTGTAAATTGAAAAGTCAAATTTTGTAAACAGAATTATCATAAAAATCGTCAATTTTGTTAATAATTTGTCCACGTCTGTATTATCCTCCCATCTACGTCTCGGCCTCCCCAAAGGTCTTTTTCCCTCCAGCCTCCCAACTAACACTCTATATGCATTTCTGGATTCGCCCATACGTGCTACATACCCTGCCCATCTCAAACGTCTGGATTTAATGTTCCTAATTATTATTGGTATTAGTATTTATTTATTTAACCTGGTAGAGATAAAGCCGTCAGGCCTTCTCTGCCCTTCTACCAGGATTTCCAACTATAATATGAACAATAAAATTACAATTAGTATTAAATTTACAATTACAATTACAAATAACATTACAATTAGTATTAAATTTACAATTAGAATTACAATAAAATTAAAGTACGAAAAGATTATCTGACTAATTAAAGCTAGATAATTTATCATAGAGAAACAAAGAATATTTTATATTTACTGAATTACAAATTAAATCTAGAATAACATATTTGTATAGCGACTAAATTACTGACTATTGAAATATTTTGTGATAGATTAAAGAAACTATTTACAAGAAATCAATTACTGACCAAGTGCCTAGTAAGTTTTCGTTTGAATTCAATTTTATTTCGACAGCCCCTGATGCTAGCAGGTAGCGAATTCCAGAGTCTTGGCAGGGCTATTGTGAAAGAGGATGAGTATGAGGAGGTGCCATGGGATGGTATTGTTAGTATTGTTTCATGACGAGAGCGTGTGTTCGGATTATGGTGGGAAGAAAGGGTAAGTGAAGCGAGACGACAGGTACGAAGGAATAGAAGAGTTCAAGATTTCGAAGAGAAAGAGAAGTGAATGTAAATTTCTTTTCTTATCTAGTTTAAGCCAATCTATTGCTTCCAGGGATGGGGTAATATGATCATATTTACGTACATTGCTTACAAAACGTACACACAAATTAAGAGCACGTTGAAGTTTCATTTTGTTGTCGCTGGAGAGGTCAGTCACTAAAATGTCCGCATATTCGAAATAGGGAAATACAAGTGTGTGCACAATTATGTAAGGTGAAGAATACAATGCGTGCATGAGATGTTACTTTTCCTAAATTGCTATTGCCTGTCTGTTTTTTTTAGGAACTATCTTTGCGACCTGAGTTTTATTACTATTATTATTATTATTATTATTATTATTATTATTATTATTATTATTATTATTGCTAGGTTAAGGGTGTTTGAGAATAAGGTGCTTACGAAAATATTTGGGGCTAAGAGGGATAAAGTTACAGGAGAATGGAGAAAGTTACACAACGCAGAGCTGCACGCATTGTATTCTTCACCTGACATAATTAGGAACATAAAATCCAGACGTTTGAGATGGGCATGGCATGTAGCACGTATGGGCGAATCCAGAAATGCATATAGAGTGTTAGTTGGGAGGCCGGAGGGAAAAAGACCTTTGGGGAGGCCGAGACGTAGGTGGGAAGATAATATTAAAATGGATCTGAGGGAGGTGGGATATGATGGTAGAGACTGGATAAATGTTGCTCAGGATAGAGACCAATGGCGGGCTTATGTGAGGGCGGCAATGAACCTCCGGGTTCCTTAAAAGCCAGTAAGTAAGTAAGTGGTCGTCATAATAATGTTTTCTGCATATTGATTTCAATTAATTTTCAAGCAGTTTCTGCAGACATGCAGGGAGTAACTCTGCCAACCGTCAGCAGGATAATATGTCTCTTTCATAGTCCGTCATTGGTGGCATCATCTTATCTTCCGTATCTTCAGAATAAAATTATTTTATAATGAAATAATTCGAGGGCTTAATGTGAACTTAACGTAATTACAATCGATGTTTCATTCACAACAAAATTCTTAACAGGCAATACTATACCATCATGTTTTATAGTTAGGAATTTTATTGTATTATATAAGAGTACAAGACTGTTCGGAACTGAGTTACGATTTTTTGTGACCAAATAGAAGAACGAATTATTAAGGATTGGTGTAAAGATCTAAAAATATCAATTTTTGTACTTACGTCAGTTTGACACTAAGCCCACGAATAATTTATTATTCTTATGTAAAGCTACAAGAACGGTTAACAATCGCTTAACTTGTACCGATGTTCATTTGTTTCATTGATTTGTCTCAAAAGATGGCTTTGATTGTGACAGTGCCTACTCTATTTCAACTATCTATCAATGTAATTCATTTAGAAGGCAGTGGTTTTGATTGCCAACATTAGAACAAGATTGTCAAATCTCGACTTACCGAAGTCAAAGTCAAAGTCTCAGAAGTATTGTCTATGAATAGGACTTTTAACGGGTCGTATTCATAAACGAGACTTTGGATGAAGACTTCCCAAAGTCGACTTCCGTTAACTTTGTTAAAAGTCCTATTCATAGACGATACTTGTGAGACTTCGACTTTGACTTCGGTAAGTCGAGATTTGACGACCTTGTTCTAATGTTGGCAATCACAATCACTGCCTTCTAAACGAATTAAATTAATAGAGAGTTGAAATAGAGTAGGCATTGCCACAATCAAAGCCATCTTTTGAGTCACAAATCAATGAAACAGTTGAACATTGGTACATGTTAAACAATTGTTAACCGTTCTTGAAGCTTTACATAAGAATAGCCTATTATTCGAGGCTTATTGCGAAACTAACGTAAGTACAAAAAGTAACATGTTTAAGTCTTTACACCAATCTATAATAATTTGTTCTTCTACCTGGCCACAAAAAATCGTAACTCAGTTCGAACAGTCTTGTATATAGGTAACACAATTCATAACTACAAAACATGATGGTATAGATTATCTGAAATAGTATTGCCTGTTAAGAATTTTGTTGTGAATTAAACATCTATTGTAGTTACGTAGGTTTCACATTAAGCCCTCAAATTATTTCATTGTGAAATAATTTTGTTGTGAAGATATGGAAGACAAGATTCCACCAATGACAGACTATGAAAGAGAATATTATGTTGCTGAGAGTTGGCAGAGTTACTCCCTGCATGTCTGCAGAAACTACTTGAAAATTATCTGAAATCAATATGCAGAAAACATTATTATAACGACCGCAAGGATTATAAATTAATTGCATTTCCAACTTATAACCTATAGAATTAAATAATAAGAATCAATATTAAGCTATTAATCCTTACCTATAGTGTAAAATCGCAATGAAATAAGTTGTATTATTTATTGGTGGAACAGATAAACCTCTTTGATTATTCATCAATGAAAGTTGAAACATGACGAGGATATTTAATACCGTCTATCAAATCTGTACATTGATTTGAATTTATAATCTATAATAATAAGCTAATTTGGTATTCCCAAGAAACTAGTTCGATTAATTAAAATGTGTCTCAGTGAAACGTACAGCAGAGTCCGTATAGGTCAGTTTCTATCTAATGCTTTTCCAATTCACTGCGGGCTAAAGCAAGGAGATGCACTATCACCTTTACTTTTTAACTTCGCTCTGGAATATGCCATTAGGAAAGTTCAGGATAACAGGCAGGGTTTGGAATTGAACGGGTTACATCAGCTTCTTGTCTATGCGGATGACGTGAATATGTTAGGAGAAAATACACAAACGATTAGGGAAAACACGGAAATTTTACTTGAAGCAAGTAGAGCGATCGGTTTGGAAGTAAATCCCGAAAAGACAAAGTATATGATTATGTCTCGTGACCAGAATATTGTACGAAATGGAAATATAAAAATTGGAGATTTATCCTTCGAAGAGGTGGAAAAATTCAGATATCTTGGAGCAACAGTAACAAATATAAATGACACTCGGGAGGAAATTAAACGCAGAATAAATATGGGAAATGCGTGTTATTATTCGGTTGAGAAGCTCTTATCATCCAGTCTGCTGTCGAAAAATCTGAAAGTTAGAATTTATAAAACAGTTATATTACCGGTTCTTCTGTATGGTTGTGAAACTTGGACTCTCACTCTGAGAGAGGAACATAGGTTCAGGGTGTTTGAGAATAAGGTGCTAAGGAAAATATTTGGGGCTAAGCGGGATGAAGTTACAGGAGAATGGAGAAAGTTACACAACACAGAACTGCACGCATTGTATTCTTCACCTGACATAATTAGGAACATTAAATCCAGACGTTTGAGATGGGCAGGGCATGTAGCACGTATGGGCGAATCCAGAAATGCATATAGAGTGTTAGTTGGGAGACCGGAGGGAAAAAGACCTTTAGGGAGGCCGAGACGTAGATGGGAGGATAATATTAAAATGGATCTGAGGGAGGTGGGGTATGATAATAGAGACTGGATTAATCTTGCACAGGATAGGGACCGCTGGCGGGCTTATGTGAGGGCGGCAATGAACCTTCGGGTTCCTTAAAAGCCATTTGTAAGTAAGTAAGTAATAATAAGCTAAGGAACATGAGCGGCTTTAATAATCTCCTAGGTATCTTTAATATTTTCGGCAAATTCAACAATTTCCCAAATCAGTCATTTTCCTTTTGTCCACCAACGAAAGTCAAAGTCAAAGTCTAGATTTTCGGCGACTTCGAAGTAAAGTCACGATTGAAGTTTACTTTCCTCAAAACGGAAAACGGTGACTTTGTACTTCCCAAAATAAACTTTGGCCAAAAGTCTCGTCTATGAATACGACCCTTAACAAAGTTAAACTTGAGGGTGGGGGCGTCTCGGTGTTGCGTGAGATTCACTCAGGGTAGCCGAGGTACGGTTGTGGTGTAGGATGATGTCGGGAATAAGACCAAGCCGGCTACTTATATGAAAGGCAGTGTAAACTCCAAAACTATAAGTTTATTGTCGTATTCACTTGGTAAACCCCTAGAGTATGTATTTCCGGCTGACTTATAATTCAATCGTTGGTCGCACTTCTGTATCGACTCTATGGCAGCCCTAAATAAGCTCTATCCGATACTATAAATTCAATACTATGCCCAGTACACTATGATCGACGCTCCTAAACGTTGACGAGTAGTCTCGCCGATGACAACGTCCTATCTATCGAGTCTTCGCCGGAAGGAAGACTATTAAGTTGGGTCGCCGACACCAAAAAAAAACTCAGTGTGTCGTGCCGTCAACACGAAAAGAAGTCGTAGTCCTGTCGACACAAAACGAAGTAGTTATTGCGCCCTGTATGTAGGGCCGCCGACACGATAAGAAGTTGTGTTTGTGCCCTGTATGTAGGGCCGCCGACACGATGAGATGTTGTGCTTGATCTCCGCTCCCCGTCACCCTTATTTATAAAAACCTATCCTACGCTAAAACTAACTATCCTATTGGTTAAAAACTACGTCACTTAACCGGCCTAAAATCTGCTCTCTATTGGTCCAAAGTGACCTCATAAGCTGAACCAAGATCTCTTCTTATTGGGCGCGAAATATGTCATCTCTAAATTTAGACTTTGGATTTCCCATAACATCTAATTAGTTTGTCGATTTTGGAGAACCCCGTTCTTTGGAAAACCCAAGCTTGCAATTACTTTCCCACGGGTCTAGTCCAACTTTGGCTTTTACGCTTCAGCGAGTCTCTATATACAATACCGCACAAGGTGGCTGTAAATCTGTCCGATGCTGACAAGTGACGAAACACCTGTGTGGGGAGCTAATTCTAACGAAGTCGCCAGAACATCCCCGCGAATACATGTAACAAAAATATGGAGATATCATTTCGCTAATAAATCGGTCTCTCCCTCTCCTAATTACTGCTTCAAACTTCACTACGAAAGTCGACTTTGGGAAGTCTTCATCCAAAGTCTCGTTTATAAATACGGCCCTAAGTAAGTACCTGTAGCATGAAATGTCACTTTTCCTAAATTCCTATTGCCTGGCTGTTTTTTTTTTTTTTTTAGGAATTATCTTTGCGACCTAATTATTATTATTATTATTATTATTATTATTATTATTATTATTATTATTATTATTATTGCAGTGACGGCACGTGAGCTGGGTCCCTCTGCGGCAGCACGCCTCGCCAGGTACATGCCTGGCCACAGGCTCAGAGGTGTCATAACTGATTTATGTGCCAGCCAGGCTGGCAGCGTTAACGAACTGCGAGGAACATGTTAATGGGTCTGGGTGAAATATTCCCTGCTTATTTGGTATTAATTTACTCTTGCTTTGTCGACATCCCTTTGTCCAGGAATGGCTGTTAGCAGTCAATTAGTGTTGTATCAATATGGAGCAGAAGAATGTTGCGAACCATAAAAGAGACGGAGACCATTGCGGTAGCCGGGTCACGTGACGTCACCCCCCCCTTGCCTGACTGCCCTACACACACACAAAGTAATTTACTTTATTGAACTGGAACCTTGGAAGAAAAGAGAAGATTGCAATGGTGACCAGTGGCGGCTCTAAAATAAGTCCTGCAGAACTGAAGGAACACTTATTTTGTTCGAAATCACGATCTGTTAATTTGTATTGCATACTGTACGTACAGAGTGACGAATTTTACGCGGTATTGCACATATGTCTTTCCCCGCCCGACGGACAACGATGCATCATTGTTCAGAAAGCTGAATGCAATAATGGTAGGCCTACAGATGAGGAGGCGAGACTTGGCATTTGAGCTGCGCGAGATGGAAAAAAAATGAGCTATAAGAAACAGACTGTATTTCAGAATGGTTAATATCTGCCGACACGGAATTATGTATGGTATTATGTACAAGATGGGGGTACCTTATTTAAATCCAATTTTAATCCACTTTATTTATTTACTTACTTACTTACAAATGGCTTTTACGGAACCCGAAGGTTCATTGCCGCCCTCACATAAGCCCGCCATCGGTCCCTATCCTGTGCAAGATTAATCCAGTCTCTATCATCACATCCCACACCCCTCAAATCCATTTTAATATTATCCTCCCATCTACGTTTCGGCCTCCCCAAAGGTCTTTTCCCCTCCGGCCTCCCAACTAATATTCTATATGCATTTCTGGATTCGCCCATACGTGCTACATGTCCTGCCCACCTCAAACGTCTGGATTTAATGTTCCTAATTTTGTCAGGTGAAGAATACAATGCGTGCAGTTCTGCGTTGTGTAACTCTCTCCATTCTCCTGTAACTTCATCCCTCTTAGCCCCAAATATTTTCCTAAGCACCTTATTCTCAAACACCCTTAACCTATGTTCCTCTCTCAGAGTAAGAGTCCAAGTTTCACAACCATACAGAAAAACCGGTAATATAACTGTTTTATAAATTTTAACTTTCAGATTTTTGGACAGCAGACTGGATGATAAGAGCTTCTCAACCGAATAATAACTCGCATTTCTCATATTTATTCTGCGTTTAATTTCCTCCCGAGTGTCATTTATACTTGTTACTGTTGATCCAAGATATTTGAATTTTTCCACCTCTTCGAAGGATAAATCTCCAATTTTTATATTTCCATTTCGTACAATATTCTGGTCACGAGACATAATCATATACTTTGTCTTTTCGGGATTTACTTCCAAACCAATCGCTTTACTTGCTTCAAGTAAAATTTCCGTGTTTTCCTTAATCGTTTGTGTATTTTCTCCTAACATATTCACGTCTCCACTTTATTTATTACAGAAGAAAATAATCAAAATATGTCTTCATAAACCTGATGATTTTCCATCTCAAAAATTATTATTAGACTTTAATCTTCTTAAAATCAGACAAATTTATTATATTGTATTAATAAAATTCACACATAAAAATGGAAATAATTTTGAATTGTATTTTCATACTCGTAGTTATGAAACAAAAGGCATGAATTCTTTAAGATTGTCTCTTTTTCTTTTTTTTTATTGGGTTATTTTACGACGCTGTATCAACATCTAGGTTATTTAGCGTCTGAATGATATGAAGGTGATAATGCCGGTGAAATGAGTCCGGGGTCCAGCACCGAAAGTTACCCAGCATTTGCTCGTATTGGGTTGAGGGAAAACTCCGGAAAAAACCTCAACCAGGTAACTTGACCCGACCGGGATTGGAACCCGGGCCACCTGGTTTCGCAGCCAGACGCGCTGATCGTTACTCCACAGGTGTGGACAAGATTGTTTTAACCAAAATGCAACACTGCTAGAATATTTAATCATAGTAGTAATTTAGGCCCAAGAATATATAACAAATTTATATTTAAATATCCTAATCTTGTCAATTCTAATAGTTCTAGTATTAAATTTAAAAAGTTACGTATGGATTGTATAAAAATTGAAAAATTGTAAATTTAAATTTATATATTCTTATTGCGTAGTAGACATAAGACAAATTGTATTGTGTACTTCTTAATTTTAATTCAGGAATCCGCCCCTGAACACGAGTTCTACTCTTTCAGGGGCGAGCTCAAGTTTTTCTCTTTATATTATATTTTATGTTACAATTATTAGCAAAAATAAATAAATAAGTAAATAGATAGATAGGTAGGTAGGTAGGTAGGTAGGTAGGTAGGTAGGTAGGTAGGTAGGTAGGTAGGTAGGTAGGTAGGTAGGTAGGTAGGTAGGTAGGTAGGTAGGTAGGTAGGTAGGTAGGTAGGTAGGTAGGTAGGTAGGTAGGTAGGTAGGTAGGTAGGTAGGTAGGTAGGTAGGTAGGTAGGTAGGTAGGTAGGTAGGTAGGTAGGTAGGTAGGTAGGTAGGTAGGTAGGTAGGTAGGTAGGTAGGTAGGTAGGTAGGTAGGTAGGTAGGTAGGTAGGTAGGTAGGTAGGTAGGTAGGTAGGTAGGTAGGTAGGTAGGTAGGTAGGTAGGTAGGTAGGTAGGTAGGTAGGTAGGTAGGTAGGTAGGTAGGTAGGTAGGTAGGTAGGTAGGTAGGTAGATAGATAGATAGATAGATAGATAGATAGATAGATAGATAGATAGATAGATAGATAGATAGATAGATAGATAGATAGATAGATAGATAGATAGATAGATAGATAGATAGATAGATAGATAGATAGATAGATAGATAGATAGATAGATAGATAGATAGATAGATAGATAGATAGATAGATAGATAGATAGATAGATAGATAGATAGATAGATAGATAGATAGATAGATAGATAGATAGATAGATAGATAGATAGATAGATAGATAGATAGATAGATAGATAGATAGATAGATAGATAGATAGATAGATAGATAGATAGATAGATAGATAGATAGATAGATAGATAGATAGATAGATAGATAGATAGATAGATAGATAGATAGATAGATAGATAGATAGATAGATAGATAGATAGATAGATAGATAGATAGATAGATAGATAGATAGATAGATAGATAGATAGATAGATAGATAGATAGATAGATAGATAGATAGATAGATAGATAGATAGATAGATAGATAGATAGATAGATAGATAGATAGATAGATAGATAGATAGATAGATAGATAGATAGATAGATAGATAGATAGATAGATAGATAGATAGATAGATAGATAAATAAATAAATACCCAGACTGATCAGTCTTCTAGGCTTTGACGTTAACAACTTTTGTCATGCTATGCTGCCACCTAGTTGTTACATAACGAGTCACGTCATAACTCCCATTATTATTATTATTATTATTATTATTATTATTATTATTATTATTATTATTATTATTATCATTATTGATTGCATCACCTTTACATTTTATCTTCGTTCTAGAATATGTCATTAGGAAAGTTTTGGATAATAGACAGGATTTGGAATTGAACGGGATACATCAGCTTCTTGTCTATGCGGATGACATGAATATGTTAGGAGAAAATGCACAAACTATTAGGGAAAACACGGAAATTTTACTTGAAGCAAGTAAGGCGATAGGTTTTGAAGTAAATCTCGAAAAGACAAAGTATATGATTATGTCTTGTGACCAGAATATTGTACGAAATGGAAATGTAAAATATTGGGGATTTATCCTTCGAAGAGGTGGAAAAATTCAAATAGGCTATCTTGAAGCAAAAGTAACAAATATAAATGACACTCAGAAGGAAATTAAACGCAGAATAAATATGGGAAATACCTGTTATTATTCGGTTGAGAAGCTGTTGTCATCCAGTCTGCTGTCAAAAAATCTGGAAGTTAGAATTTATAAAACAGTTAGCCTATATTACCGGTTGTTCTGTATGGTTGTGAAACTTGGACTCTTTGAGAGAGGAACAGAGGTTTGAGAATAAGGTTTTTAGGAAAATATTTGGGGCTAAGAGGGATGAAGTTACAGGAGAATGGAGAAAGGTACACAAAGTAGAACTGCACGCATTGTATTCTTCACCTGACATAATTAGGAACATTAAATCCAGACGTTTGAGATGGGCAGGGCATATAGCACGTATGGGCGAATCCAGAAATGCATATAGAGTGTTAGTTGGGAGGCCAGAGGGGAAAAGACCTTTGGGGAGACCGAGACGTAGAAGGGAGGATAATATTAAAATGTAGGTATTTGAGGGAGGTGGGATATGATGATAGAGACTGGATTAATCTTGCACAGCTTGTCGGGCTTATGTGAGGGCGGCAATGAATCTGCGGGTTCCTTAAATGCATTTGTAAGTAAGTATGTGTAATATGATTTCATGTATGTAAAAAAATATTTTAAAAATAATTTGTGTTTAGGTTCGTCATTCCTCAAGTTGCAGAACCACCAGGTAATTTCTTCACGTACCGCCACTGATGCTTACTAATATAATCCGAGCAGTCTCTCCTGATCCCTCTGCTGTTTGTGTAAGTGTGGCTGACAGTTAATTTCGAAATTTAATACATCTCGCTATGTTTGTTTATGTTGTCTTCGTTTTTATCAAGTCCCTGAAACAATCTACTTTTTCAACACAAGTTTTTGTGCTACAACATAAATTCTACATTACACTTGGCAAAGCTGTGCTCTTAAATATGTACAGTAAGCCGTACATGTGTGCAGGCAATATTACGACCACCATGAGTCGCGACACTGAGGTTCATGATTTTACAATTCAAGCATGCCTCAGTAACGAGCTCGTATCCCGCGAAGTATATGGATTTTTCTTCCTTTTAGGCGTAAGTCCAATTCTACGGTATATATTACAGCGGCATGGTGTACACTAGGGCATACCAACTGGAGATGAACAGGGCTGGGCTCGGACTGACAAGCAAACATTCTCATGGGGACACATAAAAAAGGATATATTTGTGCGAGATCGTGCGTATTTGCTTGCTTTCTGCACAAACCCAATATGCGGTAACTGTGAAATACCACATTCAGTATTCCCAACCTAACACACATAACAATTTCCCTATTCTTACCGCTTAAGCGTCATATTCATGTTACTACTTTAGGCTTTTAACATATTATTTTTAAAGACGTTCAATATAGTAATAATTATAAATTGGAAACTTACCACTGCAATTTCACCTAAATTGCAATGTTAATTATTGTTTTTAAATATTTGCAAAAATTAAGTAAACTCTACAACACCACAATAGTAATATACGTTACAAGAGCGGTACGTTGACGTTTTCATGTTCGAGGAAAAGATTGAAAAAGCGAAACGTAGTTGAGCTTTTTTAATTTCCGAGAACATGAAAACAAACATACCGCTCGTGTATCGTACATTATTTTGTGCGAAGTTCGTTTATTACATACCTGAAAGACGAATTTCTAATTAGTTGCAATGAAATCTCCATGTTGGTTTCTGTTTAATGACGCCAACTTCGGAAAACCAAAATATCTTTCTTCAACATTGTTGCTGTAAAATGTTTTCTGTGTTTACTATACTCCAGCAGGCCGTGATATACGTCTGTCTTTTTTTTTTCCCCCCCCCAGTCTATAAATGCGAACTTAAAACAAACGGTAAGGTTATGTAATGATTTATTTTTCATTTTAATATTTTAACAATATTATTTATATAACATATTGCAGTAATAACATCGGCATCTGGAATCTCGTTGATTTTTTCACGCCTTCCTTAATGTTACTTGTGTCAGGAATGCAATAAGTTTCGTGGAGTAGTAGACTTTACTTAATTTTTGCAAATATTTAAAAACAATAATTAACATTGCAATTTAGGTGAAATTGCAGTGGTAAGTTTCCAATTTATAATTATTACTATGTTAAACGTCTCTAAAAATAATATGTTAAAAGCCTAATGCAGTAAAATGAATGTCGCGCTTAAGCGGTAAGAAGAGGGAAATTGTTATGTGTGTTACGTTGGGAATACTGATTGTGGTATTTCACACTTACCGCGTATTGGTTCTGTGCGGAAAACAAGCAAATACGCACGATCTCGCACAAAAGTTACTGCATTTGTAATGCAAGTAACATTAAGGAAGCCGTGAAAAAATCAACAAGATTCCAGACTCATCATAGACTGGGGGGAAAAAAAGACAGACGCATATCACGGCCTGCTGCAGTATAGTAAACACAGAACACATTTTATAGGAACAATGTTGAAGATAGATATATTTGTTTTCCAAAGTTGCCGTCATTGAACAGAAACCAAGATGGATATTTCATTGCACCTAATTAGAAATTCCTCTTTCAGGTATGTAATAAACGATCTTCGCACAAAATAATGTACGATACACGAGCGGTATGTTTGTTTTCATGTTCTCGGAAATTAAAAAAGCTCAACTACGTTTCGCTTTTTCAATCTTTTCCTCGAACATGAAAACGTCAACATACCGCTCTTGTAACGCGTATTACTATTGTCTTCTTCGACCATGTTAATAATGTCAAAAGAAGTGATTATACAAATTTTGGCCACTCGAGCGCAATTACGAAGGTCGTCCAGAAAGTAAGTTTGCCTGGGGACGTTTACAGAAAGAAAACACAATTTAATGAAAATATTTATTGGAACAGATACAGCAATATTGTTGCGCTATTTTCAACATATTCCCCACCGGAATTGATACATTTGTCATACTATGGGATCAACAGAGAGGTGCAGACGGCTGTCACACATTGGTTCCGATCCCAGGCGACAGACTTCTACGACACAGGGATATAAACGTTGATCCCACGGTATGACAGATATCTCAGTTCCGGTGGGGAATATGTTGAAAAACAGTTCAACAATTGCTTGAGTGGCCAAGCACTTGTTTTGACATCATTAGCATAGTAAAAGAAAAAAAAAATTATCCGCCCTCATGAGTATGTTTGCTTGTGAGTTAATTCTAACAATTAAGATATATTATACTCAAATTACCACACGTTTGTAAATTGTAATTTACTAACAAATTATTAATTATGCATTTATTATTAATTATATATTTATTATTAATTATTAATTACCGGTATATTTATTATTAATTATATATATATTATTTTTCTCGTTGCCAAACTTCCAGAACGGCCCCGAGGTTCACTCAGCCTCCTACAAAATTGAGTACCGGGTCTTTCCCGGGGGTAAAAGGCGGTCAGAGCGTGGTGCCGACCACACCACCTCATTCTAGTGCCGAGGTCATGGAAAGCATGGAGTTCTACCTCCATGCCCCCCAAGTGCCATCATGGCGTGTGACGAGAATACCTTTACCTTTACCTTTTTTTAAAATATATTATTAATTATATATTTATACACTAGCCGTACCCTTGCGCTCCGCTGCACCTGTTAGAAATAAATATAAAGTAATTACATAATTAAAATAGGACATTTGATCCAGGGAACATTCGTGTTTGATAGAAGGATACATCGTTTAATATGTTACTTAATTTAAATTGTATTTAAAAAATTAAAATGCGAACATTTTGATCCAGAGACACTCATTTGGTGCAATGACAATTCCTTTAACATGTTTCTTTTATTGTTATTACATGCAACCATAGTTTAATGAAGATCGACATATCTTTTAGTTTTAATGTGTATACTTTATATTACTTGCTATATGTTTCCATTGAATTATGATAATAACTTAATTTTAACCCTTGTTTTCTACGTCTTCAGTAAATGGCGCTTGGCCCACTATGGTTCTGAAACCTTCAAATAACTTAATTAGTGATACGTGATATGTAATTATATTTCTTTCTTTCGAAAATGTAAGAATTCAGGATCTCCTATGTACCATTGCCATGGAATGAATAAATGTGTTTTTTCTTTCTACTCAAAAATTTTATATTTTGCACATAGGAGGTACTGCAGGAACAACAACGCTATAATCTGAGGCGGCGGTAAAAATATATTGTATTGTTATTTTAAAAGTCTTGTATATCCTTAAATGTCAGTCCTATCAAAATTTTGCATAGAATAAAAATGTACAGAATAGCCTATCAAGTTTTCTATGCATAAGAAGCTATTTTAATCGTACCAGTCTTCGATTCACTCAGAAGTTACTGTAATAACATTATAGCATTATGTCCATCTAGAGAAACTACACTTTCCAATGGTGAAATAATAATTAATTATACAAATCGGTTAATTTAGCTTCCGATATTACTTCATACGAACACAGAAACATTCTCTGTAGGCTATCTTTCATAGCTTTCGATTGTTGCTGTCCAAGGTCCCTTATAGACGAAGTCATTTTTTTTTTTAATTCATTACACGGCCTTAGATGGCAGTTATTTTAATTTAAAAACTCATTTATCTCATTAAATATCAGTCCTATCAAAAATTTTCAAGGAATAAAACTTATCGCAAATTATTTTAAAGAAACTTTTGTTACGTAACATTTTTCACAAACATCACTAATAAGCGAGATATTTCAATTTATTTAATTCAGGTCCCCTTATAACCCCCCTTTTAAATAATGTATTTTGAATACCATATAGCCTAAAATCTAAGTTACAACGAACTTAATTTATATTCCAATTATCATCGAAATCCGTTCAGCCATTATCGCGTGAAAAGTTAACAAACATACATACAGACAGACAGACAGACAGACAGACAGACAGACATACAAACAAACAAAAATTAAAAAAAGGCGATTCTTCGGTTTCAGGGTGGTTAATTATATATATTAGGACCAATTATTTTTGGAAAATCGAAAATTACCAGAAAAATTTCGGCTACAGATTTAGTATTAGTATAGATTTACTAAAAACATGTCCTAAACATGTGTAATGTACACATGCATGAATTTGGTTATTACGAGGCGCATCCAGAAAGTAAGTTTCCCTATTTAAAAAAAAAGAACACACACTTTCAGGAAAACATTTATTGGCAACAGGTACAGCAATGTTTCAGCTATTTTTCAACATAGCCACCATCAGAATTGAGACACTTGTATCGTGGGATCAACTTTTGTATCCCTCTGTCGTAGAACTCTGCCGCCTGTGAATGGAACCAGCGTGTGACAGACGTCTTCAGCTCTTTGTCGTTGCCAAAACGCTCACCGGAGGACAGGAATTTCTTGAGGTGCAAGAAAACGTGAAAATCGCTGGGAGCAAGATCAGGACTGTAGGGTGGGTGATCAAACAATTCCCAGCCAAATTCCGTCAAAACAGCTGCTGTGCGCCGAGCCGTATGTGGACGAGCATTGTCATGGAGGAGCACAACACCTGCAGTAAGCAATCCACGCCTCTTGTTTTGAATGGCACGTCGCAATTTTCGCAGTGTTTCACAGTAACGGTCAGCGTTCACTGTTTCACCTCTTGGAAGGAAGTCAATGAGCAGAATGCCCTTCCTGTCCCAGAACACCGTGCACATCACTTTCCGTACCGACAGCGTCTGTTTGAATTTCGTCCTGACCGGAGATCCAGTATGCCGCCAATGTATTGACTGCTGCTTGGTTTCCATGGTGAAGTGCGAAATCCAAGTCTCATCACCCGTGACGATCCTGTCGAGGAACTCGTCGCCGTCATCGTGATACCGTTGCAGAAATGTCAGTACTGCTCCTAAACGTTGCATTTTGTGTTCGGGTGTCAGGTTTTTCGGCACCCACCTGGCACACACTTTTTTGAACAACAAGTGCTTAGTGACAATCTCATGCAACAAGAATCGCGATATCTGCGGAAAATGGCTGCTCAGCTCCGTAATCGCGAAGCGACGGTTCTCCATGATGCACTGCCGCACCAGCTCAACACGATCATCACTGATGAGGGACGGTCGCCCACTGCGCTCTTCATCATGGACACTTTCACGATCTTCGGAAAACTGCCTACACTAGCGACGCACCATCTGCTTACTCATGATGTTCGGCTCATAGACCTGACAGAGCTGCCGATGAATTTCAATTGGCGCAATGCTTTGTGCATTAAAGAACTTTATTACCGACCGAACCTCGCAGGCGGCGGGAGAAGGAATAAGAGCTTCCATTTCGGACCACTGCTGCCACGCTACTGGCACTAGGCGGGACCTGTCCGGCTGGCATATGATTGATACATCATAGATCTGTTACGCATGCGCAATTGACACGGCTAATTACGTTTACTTTCAAGGGGAAAAATCGGGAAACTTACTTTCTGGATGCGCCTCGTATATCACAATTGGTTTCCCAACAATATTGCTTTGAATGTGATGTATCATTTCATACTCTAGTAAATAAAAAGAAATGTTAACAATTGTAATGTTAATTGGTAACTAACCTACTTTTCGTTCCAGATCATGCCACGCACACAAATTGTGAATTGGTGAAAGAAAAATAAATATCCTAATTGTTTTCTGTCCTTGATTTTAGTGGGAGATATTTTAAATTCACAAAATAAGTCTTATAAAAAACTTTAGCACTGGCTGAAATTTTTATATTGTTAGGTCTAATTAAAATGTTTAAATGCCTACCTAAACTATTATTATTATTATTATTATTATTATTATTATTATTATTATTATTATTATTATTATTATTATTATAAACTTTGCATTCTGTTCTAGGATACATACAGTAACCTATGTTTGGCATAATTCGATTTTATAAGGACTTTAAAGCATGTTTTACTTCAATAATACACATTATACCCAAATTTTCCTATTCATGGGGTATTTAGTGTATAAAATACAAAACAAATATATATTATTTACGTAGCGCACATCCGTTTGAGCAAGCTCGTGTTCGGGGACGGTTCCTATAAATAACTATTTTGTACTAAATGACATAACAATGATTCAATAAAATTAAAAATCCTATACAATTATTACAAAACAGACATAGATTAATAATATGAAGACAAAAATAGAAAATCAAATCAAGAACAGAATATAAATGAATAAATAGAATATTGAAATTAAGAAAAAGAGAAAAGAAAAAGGGTCTAAATAATTTGCTAATTTTGTTCTTAGATTTATTAAACTCAAAATAATCTAGGCCAGAATTTATGATGAAAATAGAGTTGTATAACCTTGGCCCGTAACTCTGGCTATGATTTATTCCAGTGTTTATGTAGCATTTAGGTTCGGCTAAGGGACATATCAAATTTCTTCTGGTAGGCTAAGATAGAGTGAAGTGAGAGTAGTTAAGCTTGGGGTTATTATTATAAAAAGAGCGCAACGTACTTGAAAATGCAATACAATCATTCTTGAAAGTTGTAGTACTAACATGGCCTATAAAAAACTGACTGGAAAATTTTATCAACAGTAATCTCACTTGACGTTTTGATTTATCTAGAGAAAATCAAAACTTGAGTGGGATTTAATTGACTATTACACGATTAGAAGAAATTATATAAAGATTAGAAGTAACGAAGTACTCCAATACAATAAAATATTAATTGACTTACGAAAATACAACTGTCTTCAAATGTATTATTGTACCATCTCAACATTACAAATATTACGCTAGATGCATGCTAGATGGCAGTAGTGAGCAATGCCTTCTCGTCGAGAAGTTCTCGATCTATACATGATGGTAATGTTACTAGTCAAGAAGGTTTGTTGATTCAGTTTCATTTTTATTAAGACAGTTGCATTCCATTTCAATTATCCGAATCCCAGTAATCAACGTCACTTGATAGATGATTTTCAATAAATCTTAATATTAAACAATCTCTGATACGTGACTATCCATAATATCATATAGCAGAAGCTATAACATAACCTAACTAATATACACAAGTGTTAGAAAAGTTTTAAGTAACGACGATGACATAAAAAATAAACATGAATAATTTTAAAAGGAATAATTATTGAATGTACAATTTTCAAATTTGAATGTGGTTGGTGGTTCAATTGATGTTATATTGGACGTGTGCGTAATAGAAGTGGAACTCGTTGATCTAGGCCTACATGGTGTGTTCAACTTATTCAGGATTTCCGAATGGTGCTCTTCATTTATTTGTAAATCGGATTTCAGAAGATGCATAGGTATGATCAGTGATTTTTATTAATTCTTGTTCTTGAATGCCAATGCGAGTCATATTTGAAACTGCTGTGCATCGACTGGAGTGGTTTGTAATTTTATATATATATATATATATATATATATATATATATATATATATATATATATATATGACGTCCAGACCAGCGCAGTTTCAAATGTTGGCAAACAAAGAAACAAATGCTAGGGACGCGATAAAATTAAACAAATGCTAGGGACGCGATGAAATTAAACAAATGCTAGGGACGCGATAAAATTGTGTGATAAGCGGCCATGATTGGTTGAAATACGTCCTTTCGTACCGTTTTATTGGTCAAAAGTAGTGTGACGTAGTAAGAGTGTAATAGTCAACAGTAATCTCACTAGAGGTTTTGATTTATCTAGAGAAAATCAAAACTCGAGTGGGATTTAATTGACTATTACACGATTTGGAGAAAGTATATAAAAAATATAAGAAATAAAGTACTCTAATACAATAAAATATTGAGTTACTGAAATTCTATTTCACTAATATTACCTTCACCAAAACATTTGAACAGAGCCGCCATTTTCGGTTGACTGTCTATGCTGTAAACAAATAATGATCGCAAACCATGTTTTATAGACTAGTACCGTAAAGAATTTGCAGTTTGAAATGTTGGCAAACAAAGAAACAAATTGCAGGAAGGTGATAAAAACAGGAGAAAATATATAAAGATTAGAAGAAATAAAGTACTCTAATACAGTAAAATAGATATTAATTGACTTGCTAAAATTCTATTTCACTAATGTTACCGTCACCAATATGTTTGAACGGAGCCGCCATTTTCTATCGACTATATATGCAGGGAAACAAATGATGATCGCAAGGCATGTTTTATAGTACCGTAAAGAATTTGCAGTTTGAAATGTTGGCAAACAAAGAAACAAATGCTAGGGTAGTGATAAAAACAAACAAATGCTAGGGAAGCGATAAAATTAAACAAATGTTAGGGAAGCGATAAAATTAAACAAACGCTAGGGAAGCGATAAAATTAAACAAATGCTTGGGAAGCGATAAAATTAAGCAAATGCTAAGGAAGCGATAAAATCGTGCGATAAGCAGCCCTGATTGGTTGAAAGACGTCCTTTCGTACCGTTTTATTGGTCAAAAGTAGTATGACGTAGTAAAAGTGTAATAGACCTAGTCATTTTTTTTATTATTGGGTTATTTTACAACGCTATATCAGCATCTAGGTTATTTAGCGTCTGAATGATGTGAAGGTGATAATGCCGGTGAAATGAATCCGGGGTCCAGCACCGAAAGTTACCCAGCATTTGCTCGTATTGGGTTGAGGAAAAACCCCGGATAAAACCTCAACCAGGTAACTCGCCCCGACCGGGATTCGAACCCGGGCCACCTGGTAACAGGCTGTGGGTCTCTAAACTTAAAAGAGACTATTTTTATACTCAATTAAAAAAAGACTGATTTTATACCCAAATTACCTCAACCTACCCCACTGATGGTAGTGAGAATCCTTTAAGTGGGACACACTGTAGAAGACTGTACTCGTCTGTTGACACCTGACCCTCACAATCAGCATGTTACAAGTGCTCGCTGTCGGCTAGGCTATTAAGAAAGAAGCTTTGCACGTTGATTAGCTGCAGCACAAAGGTCTGCCTGGCCTGGCCTGGGCTATTCAATTTGTTAATATCTCTACATATATCGTTGCCAGGATTCAACAATTTTAGGAGCTTACCCAGCGGGAAGGAAACTAATTTTTCCTCCCCTTCACTTGTCCGTACTTGTAATAATGGAGGGAACAACTTTAGAGTCTGGTTCACAATGTACTCATGTCTTGTCAAGGAAATCCCCCGCGGCAATACAAGCAGGCACTTGGTTCACTTTTATCTTCATCCCCTCTACGGATCTTGTGTAATTAAAATTAATAAATTGGACTCTTGCTCCTAAAGTTTTATTAGTGCTTCGGGTTTTCGAGTCGCTGCTAGAATAATTTCTCGATCCACCTACATCAGTTAGCGTTTTTCTGAGCAGAAGGATACAGTTTCGATACCAGACATATTCTTTGAGTGTTGCGGTGTAGAAAAGGGCTGGCATTCAAGTTTTCTCAGATCATATACAGAGTGTTAATTAAGTATGGAATATTGTCAGTATCTTTTTATATACGTTTCTATTTCACGAAAAAATATTACGTGCGAAAGTTATTGCAAATAACTCACTTAATAGACATATTACGGCAATGTTCTTACAAATATATTGATTCAGGTATATTTATTTATTTATTTATTTATTCTAGTGTAGTTAAGGCCATCAGGTCTTCTCTTCCACAACACCAGTAACTTATAGGCCTATAGGTGTGATACAATACTTCTTTTTTTAAATGGCAACCTATATTCACTTTGCCTATTTCAAATCTCCATTCAATTTTAACAGTTGCATAAGAATTTTCTCATGTCTGTGACTGTTGCCTTGTAAATTTTCTTTAAAAGAGACCCTATTACCTTCTAATTATTTTGAAGTTCTATTAAATTTTACACAAAAAAAGGATTTTTTTCAGAAAACATTTAATAATAATAATAATAATAATAATAATAATAATAATAATAATAATAATAATAATAATAATGGCCTAGTCTTTATTAAACACGAATGTGCACAATTTTGTCATTTTTTCTTGTTCTGAAGGCCTGGCTAGGGACCTCACAGAGTGAGGGTGATTGTGGAATATTGGTGAAATGATTATAATGGTGAGAGGAAATGGGAGAAGCCCGAGAAAAACCCTCGCGCCCACTTTGTCCACCATAAATTCCTTAATTCCTTCGTGACACAGATGAGGATCGAACCCAGGTCACCACGATGAAAGATATGGAGTTAAACTACTTGGTCACAAGCGAGCTTTCAGAGAACCTTTTTATTTTATAGAAATATAAAATTATAATACACTAGATTTTCGAAATAAAAGCAATTCACGCCAAACAATATCCCCGAAAACAGTCAATTTTTATTCTCACAATTTCAAGAGAGACCGGTTTCTTATCATTTCTAATTCTTAATTTCAATGGTATGAATGGAATTAAAAAATAAGTGTTTTCCATGCACCTGTATACTGAAACAATAGTCTTTTAAGAACACTGCCGTAACGTTAAGAGTGTTATTTGCAACAACTTTTGTACGCAATATTTTTCCGTGAAACTAATAGTAGTAATAGTTCATACTTAATTAACACTCTGTACACAGACCTATATAATTATAACGGTGAAGCGTAAGCAATGTAAATTTCAGGGGGTTATTCTTTGAGACATTTCAAACAAAAAAGTTCTGATACAATTTTGCTCGTTTTTGCTTCCTTTTCGAGATAAAAAATATTTTATATGGAACATTTCATGGCTTGTTTTGAGAAAGCTACGGAGTTCTTAATATGATCAAACGATTTAAGAGAGCAGTGTACTATGATTTTGATGATCATAAATGATTAGATTGCATTGCAATACTATATTTGTATTTTATAAAATGAGAAATTAGGAGAGAAATATTATAATTCGTAAGGGTTCTGGCACCGAAGTTCGAACCCAGTAACTCGTGCGCGATCCCACGCTGTCCGGGTTGTGCTGGCTCATTGGGCCCCTGTTAACCCCCCGCAGAGCGCGCGGCCTTGCCGTATAATTGCCGCCCTCGACCTGTTGGTCCGCTTCCCCTTATAAAAACAATCTAGGAGTACGTCATTTATTAAAACCAGGGAAGAGCCACCCCATCCATTACTATGCCTTCTTGCAGGGTACTGCTAATGACGCGGCTTGCCACGGGTCTCAACATAATGACGGAAATATTTTCAGCATCTCCAATACCGCATGAGATCAATGTACTGAGTTGTGGCCAGGCTAGTTTTCGACAGATTTTGTTCACATTGAAAGCATGAGATTCAATTTATCTGGCAAGTATCTACATTAAGTTTATTTTTGGTTAGTGTTTCTGGTGCTACTGACATTGACAGTAGTTACGTTGGTAAAGGTGCCAACAATATTGACATAGGACGAGAAGCTGAGATGTTGGTGGTTGTGGCACAGATTAGTAGTGGTGAAAATGATGATTTCGATAGAATAATGACAGCGTTGGCTATAGTTATTATTATTATTATTATTATTATCTCCATGCCATCACAAATACAAAAATTCTTTATTATTATTATTATTATTATTATTATTATTATTATTATTATTATTATTATTATATCATTTATGATGGAAAAGATCTGGTGATAACGATGGTGACGCTAGTGTTGGCAACGACATGATGGTGTTACGGTGCTGACGATTGTGTCAGCGAAGGTGAAAATGATGTTGAGCAATGTGTTTCCTGAAGGTGATTCTTTTGGTGCCTGTGACGTTTCTTATGATTGTGTTGTTTATAGTAGCAGTTTGTGATGATAATGATTGTAATAATAATCGTGGTGGTGAAAGCAAGGGTGGTTTTGATGGTAACTATGGTTGTGATTTTGATGGTGACGATGATTCTGGTTTTGATGGTGACGATGGTTGTGGTTTTGATGGTGACGATGGTTGTGATTTTGATGGTGACGATGATTCTGGTTTTGATGGTGACGATGGTTGTGGTTTTGATGGTTACGATGGTTGTGATTTTGATGGTGACGATGATTCTGGTTTTGATGGTGACGATGGTTGTGGTTTTGATGGTGACGATGATTCTGGTTTTGATGGTGACTATGGTTGTGGTTTTGATGGTGACGATGATTCTGGTTTTGATGGTGACGATGGTTGTGGTTTTGATGGTGAAGATGATTTTGGTTTTGATGGTGACGATGGTTGTGGTTTTGATGGTGACGATGATTGTGATTTTGATGGTGACTATGATTGTGGTTTTGATGGTGACTATGATTGTGGTTTTGATGGTGACTGTGATTATGATTTTGATGATGACGACAATTGTGGTTTTGATGGTGACTGTGATTGTGATTTTGATGGTGACGACTGTTGTAGTTTTTATTGTGGTATGGTTGTGGTTTCGATGATGACGATAGTTGTGATTTTGATGGTGACTATTGTTGTGATTTTGATGGTGACGATGATCGTGGTTTTGATGGTGACGATAGTCGTGGTTTTGATGGTGACGATGGTCGTGGTTCTAATGGTGAAGATGATCGTGGTTCTAATGGTGAAGATGATCGTGGTTTTGATGGTGACGATGGTCGTGGTTTTGATGGTGACTATGATTGTGGTTTTGATGGTGACTGTGATTATGATTTTGATGATGACGACAATTGTGGTTTTGATGGTGACTGTGATTGTGATTTTGATGGTGACGACTGTTGTAGTTTTTATTGTGGTATGGTTGTGGTTTCGATGATGACGATAGTTGTGATTTTGATGGTGACTATTGTGATTTTGATGGTGACGATGATCGTGGTTTTGATGGTGACGATAGTCGTGGTTTTGATGGTGACGATGGTCGTGGTTCTAATGGTGAAGATGATCGTGGTTTTGATGGTGACGATGGTCGTGGTTTTGATGGTGACTATGATTGTGGTTTTGATGGTGACTGATTGTGACTTTGATGGTGACGACTGTTGTAGTTTTTATTGTGGTATGGTTGTGGTTTCTATGATGACGATAGTTGTGATTTTGATGGTGACGATGATTCTGGTTTTGATGGTGACTATGGTTGTGATTTTGATGGTGACGAAGATTCTGGTTTTGATGGTGACGATGGTTATGGTTTTGATGGTGACGATAGTCATGGTTTTGATGGTGACCATGGTTGTGATTTCGATGGTAACGATGGTTGTGGTTTTGATGGTGACTATTGTTGTGATTTTGATGGTGACGATGATTCTGGTTTTGATGGTGACTATGGTTGTGATTTTGATGGTGATGATGATTCTGGTTTTGGTGGTGACGATGGTTGTGGTTTTGATGGTGGCAATGGCTTTGGAGATGTTAGTTACAGTAATGATGATGATAATGGTGGTTGTGAAATTATTATTGTGGGGAGACAATAACGGTGAAAGTGATGATTGTGGTGGCAGCATTTTCCGAATTATGTTAACTAATAATTCTTCCATAGCGACTTATTCAGTGATCCGTATCAAGTTAACACTCGTTCCGTCTTTGAAGCCTGTAATCCATAGGTACGAAGATAAGACGTTCGTCATCCTTCAAATTATTTGCCCATCCATCCATTAATTCATTATTGCATTCTTTCAGCAAAATATCCATTAATCCAGCACGCACAATGATTCACCATTCAAAATATCCACCCGACAATGCTTCATTCCCACAGCACTACATATCTCTCAGTCTAGAATTACAACACAGAATGTAATGTATGCCACCACGAGGGAAGCGCATGAAAAACAAAACACTACGGACTCCTCCATCCTTGGATATGCATGCAGCCATCAATAACGCTATTCACTTACTACACCGGGTTTCTCACCCCGCCTGCGCGCGCAGGTCCTTGTAGCATTAATGCGAGACGGAGTTATGGGGGCAGAGCGGCCACTTATCAAAAATATTCCTATAGGCCCTACTGGAACTAACACAATTACGCCGCCCCGGGCGCCAGCGGCCGATCCACGCCCTGCCTTTAATTGCTTGTTAAGATTCTAATTAAAATTTATGTTGGTAATTGCATGTTTTACTAATGAAGTTAACAATTTAGTATTATCTATAGACCGGGGAAATTCGCGCTTCTACCGGACTGTTCCCTCCTCCCCCTTCCTCATTCCACTAAATCCCCGCTCGGACATGTTATTGCCAGCGTGCCGACTTCCACAGCAACGGGATCCAGTCACATCGGATCTGTAATTCATTCTTTGGCTAAGCCTGGAGCACACTCTTTGGAGTCGAGAAGTCGAGGAATAGTGCAGTAATGCAGAAAAATCCTGAGAAAACCTGTTAATAACTGATTTATTCACCACTACTCGCATCATCATCCCGAAATTAAACTCTCGAGTTTAGATTATTAGCTTAGACGCCCCCAATATAGCAACCACATACAGAGCGATTCTTATACTTATTACCAGGCTTCGAGACTTCGGACCCAATAGAGCAGTTCAGTGGGAAATCAGCATAACGGCGTACTGAATATAGTGGTAAAGCGTAGGCTACAGTGGGTGGGGGTACTGTAGAATGAATGCCAACAAATACGCAAAGGAAAACGTTCTAGATTTGAAGGTTCTGACGAATAATTTGGTTTTCATACAAATATATTTTCAAACTGTGTCTGAAACTATTACACGGTTGGAAAAGTCAGAGCAAGAGATGCCGGAAGCCCTCAAATTAATTTAGAAAATGATGCAGAGAATTAATGAGACATCAAGTACACCGGTTACTGAACGTGTAAAACATAAGTGGAAATCAATTTTATGTAAAAATAACGGATATGGAACATTGTGTAATATAAATATTGCAAATTAGTAGACATAGAGTCACCCGAGAATGAAGGACTGTCTCTTAGAGACTGCAATGATGCTAGGTTTTTTCGTTTTGTTTCTATTACGTCATGCGACGTAGAGCGCAGCTTTTCACAATACAAACTGTGTTTGGCAGATAACACAAAAAGATTTACGTTTGAGACACTGAAAATGTATCTTGTAGTACATTGTAATTCGGTACTGTAACTGCAATATGTAAATACGACCAATAGGATAGATGAAGATATTAAAATTGATATATGTTTATTTTCACCATTAACAGTGTGTATAATTAATCACAAATTCTTATAAAGGACAGGAGAATAAATGCTTTTCATATTCTCTTGACATTGTCATTGTGTAATGTATATTTACTTTCAGAATGTACAATTATGTGTGTTTCCCCATACTACCGTACTCTACTCTAAATAGCAAAGTTATTACCTCAACACATCTCTATCTTTCACTACCTGCAGCGAGTCAACAACCTGTAGTACATGCACAGTAAACTTATTGTATCGAGTCCCAAGTCTCGAAGCCTGCTTATTACATTCTGAATGGGAGCTTCCGGCACTTGTTTCTATAAACTGTGACCCAAAAGTCATGGTGGAGTTTCAGAGGATTATACATGAATAGGGGTAAAAATATACGCCTAATATAGGCTGACCAGATTTTTTACGGTCCAGCAGGGGACATCGGCAATATCAAGAAAAACCACAAACGCTAATCTAGTCACTCTCCATTAAAATGTTGCAGAAAATACATGTAATTGTTGATACAATGACAGAACTTTGCATACTAAATTTGTAGAGTATCATAACTTTTTGAATTAAATGCATAAACACAGAAAACTCCTATACATAATTACAGAACTAAGAATTCAATTTCATTACTGACGCATGCATGGAAGTCTTTCACATAATATTATACATACTGAACTCTAACACATACATTTTACAAGTTAATTCCCGATTTACCACGAAAATCGTCTGTAGCTGCATTTAGATTGGCAACAGGCCATGATTGTTTGGCCAAACACCTGCACAGAACTGGAATATATCAGTCCCCTAACTGCCCATTGTGCAACTCAAACCAAGAAATGAATTCGAAACACCTCAAAATCTGAGCTTCAGTGCTGACCATGATAATATCTTTGAAAAATATTGGAGTGTAAGAGGTTAAATGACTTTATTGTCAAACGCCTGGCATTAGAAACCAACCAACCAACATTTTACAAGTACTTGTCTGAAGAATGTATCTTTTTAAGGATCATATAGCTTCACACTAAGTTCTTCACATGAGAAATGAAAGTTTGTTTTCACTTGTAACACAGCTTTAACTGTTTCAACTTTAATTTTTGACTTTTCATCAGTCCAGATTGAGTTCATTTTGGAGAAAGCCTTTCAACTGATGAATTACTGACTGAAAGACACATGATTAATGACACTATTTTGAGAAGATTTCCAAATGGAATGGAATTTCTTTTGAAATGTTGAAAAGCATCATACCACTTTTCATCTGTGGGTTTGTCACAAAATTCCTCATTTTTTAAACTACTTAGAAATGGACGCTGCGGCAGTTCTATCCCTTCCGCGCAACGGGAATAAAGACGAAGATGCTGTTCTTCTCAAAGAGTGCAGAATATCTCATACTGTGCTCGCTGGTTCTTCTGTCTCATACTGGGAACCGTTCAGAAATGTGCATGAATCGCAGCAGTTTCATCATGATACTTAAATATTTACGTGTAAAATGTTATTGAAACAAAATCAAAACTTCTGGGGACAAAATTACTTTCCGGCGACAAAAACGGAGACTTTGCTCTCTGGAGACAGCAACTCAAAACCGGGGACTGTCCTCGGAAATCAGGGATGTCTGGTCAGCCTAGCCTAATAGGCCTATTGATGCCATATGAAAATAAAACTCTCGAAGTTTTTCGTCTGTAAGTTAGAGATAATGAAGGAAACAAAACACGGTAACAAACGAACAATTGCAATAATTTGTATTGTTATAATTAATCGTACATGATTGATGTCCAAAGAAAAGTGCAATGTCAATTCGTTTGGCACGAGTTTGTAGTTTCCATTTTGAAATTAATTGATTTGTTTCGGTTGTATAAGAATAACTGTGTATACTCGTATTAATAAAGATTCTCTTAATCTGGTACAAGACGACTGACTCCAATGTTTAACTGCAATTAGGCTTAGAAATTCACATAAAATGAATTTAGCAACTATTTCCCTATCCTAGTGCCACCGGCGTAGCTCAGGCAGTAGCGCGTTTGCCTGTGGATCTGGGGTTGCAGTCGGGCGTGGATTCGATCCCAGCTTGGGCTGATTACCTGCTTGGGTTTTTCCCCCCCGAAGTTTTCCCCAGCGGTAAGCGAATGTCAGGTAATCTATGGAATCCTCGTTCTCATCTCGCCAAATTGAATCTCGCCATTTCATCGACGCTAAATAACCCAATAGTTGTTACAGCGCTGTTAAATAATCAAACAAAAAAATTTCTCCTTGCTAATTTTAGTACTATCACTATTTCTTATACTAACAATCACATAATTATTAACACAGACTATGTTGATGTAACATAGGAAGACTGACTTTAAGGTTCAATTTGTAGTCTAATTAATAATGCACATAAAATGTACTTAATAGCTGTTCCCTTATCACTTTTATGGCCGGTTTCAGGTACACTGCAGTTAAATCTCAGTTATTTAGCTGCTCTTATAAATTTAACTGCACTGATAACTTTCATGATTTTTCGAAAAGTTAAATGCAGATTTATCAGCGCTTGTAACTAACAGTTGAGGTAACTTCAAGTTCATTATCTACTGTCGTCCATAGATGTCTCCACCAGTATTTTGTTAGTGATTTTTTAGTTATTTATAGTTACTTTTGTTTGCAGAAGTTTTCAGCAGTAATATGGCTGATAGGTACATAGTGAGCTCTGCACTAGTCGGTGCAAGACTTTTTAATTAAAGGGCCGTGTGATAAACGATAGTGTACATGTACACTTCCATCTCAATCGTAATATAATTTTAAAAATAATAATTGTTGGTATTTGGCGTGATTATCGAGGCAAATAATACTAGTGGAGAGAGAGAGAGAGAGAGAGAGAGAGAGAGAGAGAGAGAGAGAGCTAGGTGTAACCTCTGCTTCAAAACTGCAACCGTATTCGGCTGTGATGGCTATGGCACATGATAAACATATTAATAGTAATATACGTTACAAGAGCGGTATGTTGACGTTTTCATGTTCGAGGAAAAGATTGAAAAAGCGAAACGTAGTTGAGCTTTTTTAATTTCCGAGAACATGAAAACAAACATACCGCTCGTGTATCATACATTATTTTGTGCGAAGATCGTTTATTACATACCTGAAAGACGAATTTCTAATTAGTTGCAATGAAATCTCCATGTTGGTTTCTGTTTAATGACGCCAACTTCGGAACACCAAAATATCTTTCTTCAACATTGTTGCTGTAAAATGTTTTCTGTGTTTACTATACTCCAGCAGGCCGTGATATACGTCTGTCTTTTTTTTCCCCCCAGTCTATAAATGCGAACTTAAAACAAACGGTAAGGTTACGTAATGATTTATTTTTCATTTTAATATTTTAACAATATTATTTATATAACATATTGCAGTAATAACATCGGCATCTGGAATCTTGTTGATTTTTTCACGGCTTCCTTAATGTTACTTGTATTAGGAATGCAATAAGTTTCGTGGAGTAGTAGACTTTACTTAATTTTTGCAAATATTTAAAAACAATAATTAACATTGCAATTTAGGTGAAATTGCAGTGGTAAGTTTCCAATTTATAATTATTACTATGTTAAACGTCTCTAAAAATAATATGTTAAAAGCCTAAAGCAGTAAAATGAATGTCGCGCTTAAGCGGTAAGAAGAGGGAAATTGTTGTGTGTGTTACGTTGGGAATACTGAATGTGGTATTTCACACTTACCGCGTATTGGTTCTGTGCGGAAAACAAGCAAATACGCACGATCTCGCACAAAATATTTTACATTCACCCATATGAATGCTTTCATGTATTCTAATGAACTTTTCAGAGCCCGAAATGCCATTGGCATTGGTAGAAAACCCAAAAATAAAATATTCCTTGACTAACGACATACAATCTGAAGTTGATGATGAAAATTAAGCTTGAGATGTTCAAAATTGTGTTTATAAACACATTATCGTAATATGTCATAGAAAGTAAAATATTTACCGCAAGTTACATAAATAAAACGCCAAAATTTTAAAACTATACAGATAATATAGTACATTAATTTATTCCACGGACACTGGAAAGTTTTCTTTTCTCAATCGTATTATCAAGGACTGGAATGCTTTACCTGCAGACTTATTAAAGGCTTTACCAATAACCAAAAATGTATTTAAAATATGCTTAAGGATTTTACTAATAGACGGTAGTATATTATACACACTACTTAAAGGGTGTAATTGATATCCTGTTATATGAAGTGTTTTATCAGTGAGGAAGTGTGTTGTGTCAGTGAAGTGTGTAGTGTCAGTGAAGTCTATTGTGTAAGTGCAGTGTGTTGGTGTCGGTGAAGTGGCTGTGCAAAGTTTTCGAACAATGAAGTGGTTAGAAGTGTTAGTGAAATCAGGTAGAATCAGTGCAGTGAGTGAGTTGACAGCGAAATAAGTGTAGTGCCGAAAGGTACTTGTGCAGATATGATCCCGTCAGACTCGTGGATTTTAGTTCGAGCTTAGGGTTAAGATGCAAATTAGATTTACTTTAAATGTTATTTTAAGTGACCATGCTTCATTTTAATTTTAGGATGCTCCTTGTTATTGTTATTATTATTATTATTATTATTATTATATTATTATTATTATTATTATTAATTATTGTTTTCATTAGTTGTGTTTATTATTAACTATCATTATTGAGTGTAATTAGTTACCACTGCCACCGGGTATATATCCATTTGCAGTGTGAATAAATACATACACATACACATTTAATATCAGTTATAGTTTACGAAACAGTAATGCAGCAGCGCCGCATGTCGGTATTTGTTCGAATCAGTACTAACAGCCAGGTAACTACAGGCTGAGGTATAGTTACCAGTTGAAGCACATATAACTGTAAAGATGACGATAACTGTTGTTTCGGAAACTCATTTTAAACATATAAGCATGTTAAATCATAGATAACTCTGTACAGGTAACTGTCTTTCCAGAAACCGGGCATTAATGTTGTCACTATTCTTTATCCTAGAAATCACACAGGCCTATAGTTAACATAGACTGTGTTAATGTGACATAAGAAGACTGACTCTATAGTTACAATTGTAATTAATAACGCATATAAAATGAATTTATAGCTACTTTCTTATTAATTTTAATGTTGTCACTATTTTGTATCTTAGCAACGACACAGACTTAGCATATAGTTAACATAGACTGTTAATCTGACATAAGAAGACTGACTCTGACGTTACAATTGTAATTAATAACGCATATAAAATGAATTTATAGCTATTCTCTTATTAATTTTAATGTTGTCACTATTTTGTATCTTAGCAACGACATAGACTTAACATATAGTTAACATAGACTGTGTTAACGTGACATAAGAAGACTGACTATAAAGTTACAATTGTAATTAATAACGCATATAAAATGAATTTATAGCTATTTTCTTATTAATTTTAATGTTGTCACTATTTTGTATCTTAGCAACGACACAGACTTAGCATATAGTTAACATAGACTGTTGATCTGACATAAGAAGACTGACTCTGAAGTTACAATTGTAATTAATAACGCATATAAAATGGATTTACAGCTATTCTCTTATTAATTTTAATGTTGTCACTATTTTGTATCTTAGCAACGACATAGACTTAGCATATAGTTAATATAGACTGTGTTAACGTGACATAGGAAGACTGACTCTATAGTTACAATTGTAATTAATAACGCATATAAAATTAATTTATAGCTATTCTCTTATTAATTTTAATGTTGTCACTATTTTGTATCCTAGCAACGACATAGACTTAGCCTATAGTTAACATAATTAGACTGTGTTAACGTGACGTAAGAAGACTGACTCTAAAGTTACAGTATTGTAATTTATTAATAACGCATATAAAATGAATTTAACAGCGATTTCTTCACGACAGTTTTAGCATCAGCGATATGATTTAACGTCTCAAGCACGTTGTGTTTACTCAGAATCACTTTGTTAAGCCCTGACATACAACAAACCACTCGCCTACATGGAGATGTGGAGGAACAAGAAAATATTTAAATCCCACGAAATATGCGAAGTGGCGTGGTTCAGTCTGTACACCTGTTTGTTATTTGTTCAGGCCCAAAGGCACTTGGTAGTGGAGGTTATTGGATCGAGGAACGACCTAGGCACAATAAATTAATCCAACTTTTTATGGGAGCATTTTATAACAATCGTAATGTATCGTACCGTCCATTCTAACATCACTTAAATTAAAAGGAAGAAACCGGCGGAAAAAAGAAGTGGTTACGGGAGGTGAAATAAACGCTTGTATCGTCTAATTAGAGCAGTATACTTCAGCGTATTTCAACGGCCAGCTGACAATCTGCATAACAAATATTCAGAGAAGGAAAATAATATGAATCTTTGAAAACGAATGGAGTATTAGTTTGATTTAATTCAGTATCGTATGGGACGAAGAGGTGTTGTCTATATTTTACAAATCTTGGCAAACGCAGCGGAACAAATGGCATCAGCGGGCGCGTCTTTACATTTGAGAATTATATATTGTGTAAGGGTGGATCCGCAGCTTCGACGTAACTTATAATGCAGAAAATATGAGACTCAAGAAAAACACGGTCTTATGTTTGTGTTAAGGAAATCAACATGCTCCAACATTTGCAAGTGTTTACTTTTTATTTTAACAATTTAATTTATTGCAAACAAACAAAACGACGGTATCTTCCTGCCACAACTATAAAAGTAGGCCTACAATTCTATTGGGCTGACGTAAAAGTTGGTAGCGTGTTTTCATTGTGGCACAAGTTTTTATTTGAAATGAATTAAAGGCAGAGATTAATCAGAATTGAAGGCCAATTGATCTTAGCCCTGCCAGATTAAATAGATAAATAGATAAATAAATAAATAAATAATAACAAATTATTATTATTATTATTATTATTATTATTACTTACTTACAAATGGCTTTTAAGAAACCCGCAGGTTCATTGCCGCCCTCACATAAGCCCGCTATCCGTCCCTATTCTGTGCAAGATCAAGCCAGTCTCTATCATCATATCCCACCTCCCTCAAATCCATTTTAATATTATCCTTCATCTACGTCTCGGCCTCCCCAAAGGTCTTTTTCCCTCTGGCCTCCCAACTAACACTCTATATGCATTTCTGGATTCACCCATAAGTCCCACATGTCCTGCCCATCTCAAACGTCTGGATTTAATGTTCCTAATTATGCCAGATGAAGATAGTGCTGCTTATGATTAGGTTTTCTCCGGAGCAGTTGTTTGCGCGCTTTCAATCGGAGACCTCCGGATTACTTCCGATTGATGCAGCGCAGGTTGTATAAGTGCTGTGGCGCAGACATACACTTTCCGCTGAGCATTCCTTTAATCGGATCAGGTAGTGATTCGAGTCCGCTGACGTCCGCGTATCTTTTAAAATAAGTTGTAATTTGTTGTTGTTTAGTCTCTCTTTTATGTTAATCTCTCTTTTATGTTAATCTCTCTTTTATGTTAATCTCTCTTTTATGTTAATCTCTCTTTTATGTTAATCTCTCTTTTATGTTATTCTCTCTTTTATGTTAATCTCTCTTTTATGTTAATCTCTCTTTTATCTTAATCTCTCTTTTATGTTATTCTCTCTTTTATGTTAATCTCTCTTTTATGTTAATCTCTCTTTTATGTTATTCTCTCTTTTATGTTGATCCCTCTTTTATGTTGATCCCTCTTTTATGTTATTCTCTCTTTTATGTTAATCTCTCTTTTATGTTAATCTCTCTTTTATGTTAATCTCTCTTTTATGTTATTCTCTCTTTTATGTTAATCTCTCTTTTATGTTATTCTCTCTTTTATGTTAATCTCTCTTTTATGTCAATCTCTCTTTTATGTCAATCTCTCTTTTATGTTAATCTCTCTTTTATGTTAATCTCTCTTTTATGTTAATCTCTCTTTTATGTTAATCTCTCTTTTATGTTATTCTCTCTTTTATGTTAATCTCTCTTTTATGTTAATCTCTCTTTTATGTTAATCTCTCTTTTATGTTAATCTCTCTTTTATGTTAATCTCTCTTTTATGTTAATCTCTCTTTTATGTTAATATCTCTTTTATGTTATTCTCTCTTTTATGTTAATCTCTCTTTTATGTTTATCTCTCTCTTTCTTTCTTCGGCTTTTTTTTTTTTTTTTTTTTTTTTTGAAGTGCTACGTTAGCTGACAGATTTTTTTCTAGTTTTAAAATTCATAGTATATGTGGAAAGGCGTATTAATTTTATGTCATTGATCAAATTAATAACCTTCAATCTAACTGCAAAACTAACGCAGAAGTAAAGCTTTTCAGTAGCTAATGTAAACATTTATACTGTAGTTCTCCTAGAAACTCTCGTTTAATCGCAAACAGTGTTTGTCAATTATTATTCTAATCGGTTTACTTTAACGTAAAATACATTAAGGGAGCTTCAGAATGGAACAAAAGAAACGTGGGCTATCAATGGGTTAATGTTTACTGTCCAACATAATTTATTCAGATTCTTCACCGGACAGGATTGTGATTATTGTGTTAAAGGGTGTCAGTATTGGAACTGCTTCTTCTAAAACGCGCCACTCTTTCTCTGTAATAAAAATATAAGCGGATATCAACTTAAGGATAATTGTAATTATATTATTACCACATGTTTCTTTAGTTTCATTCAGAAACTCAATATATCGTATAAAATGTTTTGTGTAATTGTTTTCATTAAGTTCGCGATTGTGCGATCGCTTCAGATAGTCTAACAAATTCGAAGTTCCACCACCCTTAGAGTAAATTCGCCCACAAAGTTTACAGCGTACGACTTTATCATTACCTTCAACTAAATTAAAGAATTTCCATGCGACGGATATCCAATTTGGCGCCATTTTATTCCACTCACAACTACCGTCAGTCCGTACGCGCCGGTCGTCCTTGAGCTAACTGTCGCTTCGCTCCGAACCTCCGCATCTCTCCGTATATCCTCTGTCCCATCTACGGTAGTACCGGAGATCACCGGTGGAGAGCTTTATTCGTAGTCTCCGATTCCTCCGCGGTAGTAGTCACTGGATGAAGAATGCAATGCGTGCAGTTCTGCGTTGTGTAACTTTCTCCATTCTCCTGTTACTTCATCCCTCTTAGCCCCAAATATTTTCTTGAGAACCTTAGTCTCAAACACCCTTAATCTCTGTTCCTCTCTCAAATTATTATTATTATTATTATTATTATTATTATTATTATTATTATTATTATATATCCGATGATTTTCCAAATACTTAAGGTAGCCTGGGTGGCATTCGTGATTCCGACGCTGACAGGTGAACCATCCTGCCTCAGACTCTGATAGAGTTAGTTGCATCCGCACACGAATAGCCTCATAAGACTCAGGGGCCCGAAGCCCCAAGTTTTTCCTTTATTTGGAAACTCGTACTACTGCCAACACTTCGCCACCGCCTATTTTTACTATTGCAGATGTTGGATGAAATAAGGGAAGGAGGAGAGTAGAATTGTAGAGGGAAACCGGAGAATCTCGAGAAAAATCCCTCTGCAACATCTGCTTTGTCTACCACAAATTCCATCACGACCTGACCGGAGATCAAACCCGTGTTGCCTGGATGGAAGACTAATGCGCTATCTCTTAAGCCACAGACACAGCTATACAATAGAGGCAGAAAAAAAAACCGGACCGACCCTTGTAGCTGATTTCAGAGCCTTGTTCACTCCAGAGCACGATAGACTGGTAACTAAGACTTCCGTGGTTAGAATCCTGCCTGGGAAAGAAACTTTCTTTTTTCTCCTTATTCACATTTATTCCCAATACTTTTCGATTGCTGGTAAAATTCATGTTCTGGGAATAATAAGTTAATTAAGTAGTAAAATATCGCTGCAATCGAAAAGTATTGGGAATAAATTTGAATAAGAAACAAAAAAAGTTTCCTTCCCAGGCAGGATTCGAACCACGAAAGTCTTAGTTACCAGTCTATCGTGCTCTGGCGTGAACAAGCCTCTGAAATCAGCTACAAGGGTCGGTCCGGTTTTTTTTGCCTCTATTGTACATCCAACTTACAAGGTCTGTCAACAATAGTGGTAAGTACAACAAAAAACACCGTGCAAAAAATATACTTCCAATTTGTAAAATGTAACAATTATCTATTTTAGCCGATATCTATACTTACTTACTTACTTACTGGCTTTTAAGGAACACGGAGGTTCATTGCCGCCCTCACATAAGCCCGCCATTGGTCCCTATTCTGAGATAGATTAATCCATTCTCTATCATCATATCCCACCTCCCTCAAATCCATTTTAATATTATCTTCCCATCTACGTCTCGACCTCCCTAAAGGTCTTTTTCCCTCCGGTCTCCCAACAAACACTCTATATGCACTTCTGAATTCGCCCATATGTGCTACATGCCATGCCCATCTCATACGTCTGCATTTTATGTTCCTAATTATGTCAGGTGAAGAATACAATACAGTTCTGTGTTGTGCAACTTTCTCCATTCTCCTGTAACTTCATCCCTCTTAGCCCCAAATATTTTCCTAAGCACCTTATTCTCAAACACCCTTAACCTATGTTCATCTCTCAAAGTGAGCGTCCAAGTTTCACAACCATAAAGAACAACCGGTAATATAACTTACTTACTTACTTACAAATGGCTTTTAAAGAACCCGAAGGTTCATTGCCGCCCTCACATAAGCCCGCCAGCGGTCCCTATCCTGTGCAAGATTAATCCAGTCTCTATCATCATACCCCACCTCCCTCAAAACCATTTTAATATTATCCTCCCATCTACGTCTCGGCCTCCCTAAAGGTCTTTTTCCCTCCGGTCTCCCAACTAACACTCTATATGCATTTCTGGATTCGCCAATATATGCTACATGCCCTGCCCATCTCAAACGTCTGGATTTAATGTTCCTAATTATGTCAGGTGAAGAATACAATGCGTGCAGCTCTGCGTTGTGTAACTTTCTCCATTCTCCTGTAACTTCATCCCTCTTAGCCCCAAATATTTTCCTAAGCACCTTATTCTCAAACACCCTTAACCTATATTCCTCTCTCAAAGTGAGAGTCCAAGTTTCACAACCATAAAGAACAACCGGTAATATAACTTACTTACTTACTTACAAATGGCTTTTAAGGAACCCGAAGGTTCTTTGCCGCCCTCATACAAGCCCACCAGCGGTCCCTATCCTGTGAAAGATTAATCCAGTCTCTATCATCATATCCCACCTTCCTCAAATCCATTTTAATATTATCCTCCCATCTATGTCTCGGCCTCCCTAAAGGTCTTTTTCCCTCCGGTCTCCCAACTAACACTCCATATGCAGTTCTGGATTCGCCCATACGTCCTACATGCCCTGCCCATCTCAAACGTCTTGATTTTATGTTCCTAATTTTGTCAGGTGAAGAATACAATGCAGTTCTGTGTTGTGCAACTTTCTCCATTCTCCTGTAACTTCATCCCTCTTAGCCCCAAATATTTTCCTAAGCACCTTATTCTCAAACACCCTTAACCTATGTTCCTCTCTCAAAGTGAGCGTCCAAGTTTCACAACCATAAAGAACAACCGGTAATATAACTGTTTTATAAATTCTAACTTTCAGATTTTTTGACAGCAGACTGGATGATAAGAGCTTCTCAACCGAATAATAACACGCATTTCCCATATTTATTCTGCGTTTAATTTCCTCCCGAGTGTCATTTATATTTGTTACTGTTGCTCCAAGATATAGGGATTCGTAACAAGCTGTTTTTTACGGTGACGGGTTGTTAGCCCTTCGCCCAACCCCCAAGCTGGAGGACCACCCCTTATCGGCTGTCCACGACTGCTTATTCAATATATTCGCAGCTACCCTCCATATCTGGAGGCCGTCTCCTCTATCCGCAACCTGAGGACGCGCCATGCCGTGGTGATAGGGACCCACAACACATGGACCGGTAATATAACTGTTTTATAAATTCCAACCTTCAAAGTTTTTGACAGCAGACTGGATGATAAGAGCTTCTCAACCGAATAATAACAGGCATTTCCCATATTTATTCTGCGTTTAATTTCTTCCCGAGTATAATTTATATTTGTTACTGTTGCTCCAAGATATTTGAACTTCTCCACCTCTTCAAAAGATAAATTTCCAGTTTTTATATTTCCATTTCCTACAATATTCTCGTCACGAGACATAATCATATACGTTGTATTTTCGGGATTTACTTCCAAACCTATCTCTTTATGTATTGACAATAAAAATTGTACTGTTACGCGCTACCGAAGCAAGCACGCAGACAGGGTTAGGTTCAATCCCGCAAACGATTTGAGCCGCGATTGGCGTGCAATAAAGCCAAGTGTTGGCGTGATGGAGGCGAATTTGCGGGCGCAACCTGTTGCCCGCAGAGGTCGCCCGCGGCGGGCACGCACTTCCTAACGAGATGCAGCCTTCCATTGTTTTTGTGAGCGCCGCGATAAATTCATTTGTCTCGTTACAAAATTCGGGGCTTTATTATACACCCGAAAAACCTTTTAAAATATGGCGCAGCTACAGTCCGCGCTGCCTGTTATAAATTGCTCTTTTCGCCATTATCATAACAAGGCAGTAAATGTCGCATAAAAAGATGGAAGCGGATCGGGGTGGAATAGTAAGTTCCCTTTCCTTTTTTTTAATTGAAAGGTCTCTTCCCCTTCCCCTCTCCTGCCTCTCGGCGCTGATGGTTTTAAAAGCAATTGTTTAAAAAAGTTTACTCAACATTCTAACTCTTCTTGTTAATGGCAAATTCTTTTTCTCTTCCCCCCCCCCCTCGTTTCTCTGCTCTTTTGCTGCAGACATTTTTGTGACTAGAAGGTATTAATACATCCCTCCATTATTTTTTTTACCCCTCTCACCCTTTCGCCATATTTCATAGCCTACGACGTCGTTATGGGATCGCTATGTTCTACAGTGTTTATTCTTTCCTGTTAATGTCTTTGAAGTAAATATGTTGAAGTGAGGGTACGGTTTTGTGTTTCACTTTTTAAATTAAAGGCCTAACTCGTTTATTTTAGTAGCGTTTACATCCCCCATAACTTGACTTTGTCTGTTTTATGTGTACAGCAGTTGAGAAAGCATCAACAGAGTTAGCGTTTAATTCAACACACGCAAATAAAACAAAAAGCAATCTAGTTCGTTAAGCCTGTGCACCAGTGAATCAAGAACTGTTATTGTTCACATAAAAGAAGTTTTAAATACTATTACTGTTATTATATACATACTAGGTTCAAAAAGTTCCCGGAATTTGCTAGCATCATAGAAACAACGTACCTTAAACACTATTCTACAGCATTCCCTTCAAAATAGTTGCCTTCCGCAACAACACACTTTTGCCAACGCGTGTAGAGTTCCTGGAAGCAGGCCTGGAAGCCATTTTGTGAAACCCGTCTTAGTGCTCTCGTCGCGTTTGCGATAACCTCTTCAGCATTGAATCTCCGTCATTTCAGATGACTTTTCAGACGGGGAAACAGAAAGTAATCAGGTGGTGAGAGATCAGGAGAGTATGGTGGGTGATCCAAAGCAGTTATGTTGTGCCTGGCAAGAAAATTCTTTACAATAATTGCGCGATGAGCAGGTGCATTGTCATGCATAAGGAACCAGTTGTTTTCTACCCACTTTTCTGGACGTTTCCTTCTCACTGCGTCCCAGAGGCGACGGAGGGTTTCTACGTACAATTCTTTCGTTACAGTACGACCTTCTGGAATGAACTCATGGTGCATGAGACCCTGAGAGTCGAAGAAAACTTCCAACATAACTTTGCTTTAAGTGTGCTTAAATGCGACAGGCTCATGTCAGTAGATTTACTGGCATATGAAAGAACTCCTGCGTGACAAAATTCCGGCACATCCGGCGATGCTGATATAACCTCTGCAGTTGCGAGCGTCGTTAAATAAAACATAACATTTAAAATAACTTTGCCTTTGGAAGTGTCCCTAGGAAATTTTTGCTTCCGAGGAGATGTTTTCGATTTCCACTCAGATGACTGTCGTTTAGGGACTGGGTCGTACAAGTAGCACCAGTTTCATTTTGTTTAAGAAATCACCATCTTCATCAGCCATACTGATCATGTCCCCAGCAAAACACAGAACTTGATGTTTGTACTTTGCTCTGTGGACATAATTACAAAATGCGACGAACAAACGAAACACTATGATAAACAATTGCCTACAACTCAAAACCAATAATTGCCATTATCAACAAACTTTAAGGAAATGACATCATGAATGTTACCAACAAAACAAATGTATAATATCCCTTGTTATATATTAATACGAAAAATGGTAGTAAAATTCCGGGAACTTTTTGAACCTAGTAGTATTATTATATATTATTATTATTATTATTATTATTATTATTCCTTGTGTTCTTATAGATTTTTACCAAATTCCGATTATAACTATGAGATTAAATGCAAATATTTCAATTGCGGTAGTTTGTTCACCAGACGTCAGGATCTTGATTATTTATTTTTTTGTAAAGTCATTAAGGGTGATATTGATTGTGAATCTTTCATAAGCAATATCAGTCTTCATATTCCAGCTAATGGTTTAAGATTTCATAAATTGTTTTATAATAGGAATTCTAAATCTCTGTCTCCGGTCTGCAGATGCATTAAATATGCTAATTTGCATGGATTCAACTTGGATCCATTTAATGTGTAGTATATCTGAGTTTTTTTCTCACTGATCTAATTTTAATAATTATTTGTCCATTTTTTTTCTCTTGCATTTGGTCAATTGATTAAGGTAGACTATTCCATTATTTCAATTATCTTATTGTACTAATTCATGATTTTATAATTTTTATTTGATCTATGATTGATGTAGACTATTATATTGTTTGTATTTCATCTCATTGCCATTTTCTAACATTCATTCTCATCATCATTTGTTGTTTTGTTCTGTTTTGTATCGTGCTAAACTGTAATTGGCCTTGTGCTGTTGTTTTGCACATTAATATTCTAAATAAATAAATAAATAAATAAATAAATAAATAAATAAATAAATAAATAAATAAATAAATAAATAAATAAATAAATTATTATTATTATTAGGGGAGAGTCGGGTAGTATCGGACATCGGATAGTATCGGACAGTGTGTTTTTTCATCTACCACCATATGGTAGTACCTGAATAACATAGTTACGCTTCTTTATGCGACATCACACAAACGTAACCATGTCAATCAGGTACTATCATCGTGTGGTAGATGAAAGAAACTCACTGTCCGATATTACCCGATGTCCGATACTACCCGACTCTCCCCTATTATTATCATCATCATCATCATCATCATCCTTCACGAATTAGGCCTCTGTAGACCTGTTTCGGCCCCATCTAGCAGTCTTCTTAACGGTCTTCCTGGTCGACGATGTCCTCTAGGTTTATATTGCATCATAATTTTTGGGATTCTTGAATTTTCCATTCTTCTTACATGATCTAGCCAATTGAATTTGTATCTGGTGATTTTTTCTTCTACTGACTCTACTTCTAATTGTTCTAAAATTTCTTCATTCCTTTTTCGGTCTAAAAGAGTATATCCTGCTGTTCTCCTGAAAAATTTCATTTCCGTTGCTTTGATTCTGTTCATGTCTTTTTTCTTTAATGTCCAAATCTCGCTTCCGTATAGAAGGGTGGGTAATGCTAGTGTACTATATATTTTTATTCTTGTAGATTTTTGTACTAGTTTAGCTTTTAATGTATTGTTTATTATTCCTAGAATTTGTGTAAATTTGGTAATTTTCTTGTTCACATCTTTTTCATTTTGATAAGATATTTCACAACCCAGATAATTGAAATTTTGCACTCCTATTATTATTATTATTATTATTATTATTATTATTATTATTATTATTATTAGAGCAGATGGTGGAAATATGGGCTAGGAGTGGTAATATGGGCTACCTCGTTTTTTACTATATATGGTGTTGTTACCTAACAGAAAAGCTCTAAAAGTACATCTCGTGTCCATCAGTCTGCGTGCACAAAGAGACAAACCAGTCGTCTTTGTGGTGTGGATGTGGTGTGTCCTTTGTGTTTTACATCAATTTCAAAGTTTTTGCAGCTATGTAGTTTCAATTTTATTGAAAGAAATACATTTAGTGTTCATAAATCACGCGTTATATGTTGCACTGATTAAGAATAGTTCTATCACATGGCATAAGAGTAATATTTATTTAGAGCAACAATTGCAATACATAATATCAGAAACCTTCATGATTCGATGTTGCTAATATGGGCTACCGCTATGTCAAATATGGGATAGGTAGCCCATGTTAGTAGCACGTTGACTCGTCGTGATTTGCGTCCTTTGTTACAGAATACTGCCATTCATGTGACACGGTTTTCCTACTTATATATCTTTGTTTTTTTCCAATTTTATTTACAAATTTTTGTGGTAGCCTATATTTAGACCTCACTACCTATAGATCAGTGGTCGTCAGCACTCGCTGAAATGTGCAAAGGATAAGCGGAGCTGTCCCGTGTGCCCCGTCGTGCAGCAGGAAGAGTTAGAGAGCATACCCACTAGCAGCTATGGTGCACTGTTTTCTCCGCGGGTAAGAGACGCTAGCCCCAGGGTGCTCTGTGCTGACGACCGCTGCTATAGAATGTTATGGTTTATTTAACGACGCTCGCAACTGCAGAGATTATATCAGCGTCGCCGGATGTGCCGGAATTTTGTCCCGCAGGAGTTCTTTTACATGCCAGTAAATCTACTGACATGAGCCTGTCGCATTTAATGGGAATTGGACGTTATCGCATGCAAAGTAATGGTAAAAATAGCCTATCTTCAAGCAGTCATAAATGTAATACTATTTATCACAGCTATTTCATTCATTTAGTGATATATGTATACACATTAAACTTTAAAATGAAAAAAAGAATGGTTAATCTAGTGTAAATCTTACCCTTAAATTAATTTTTGAATTTAAACATATGTTTTATATAAATTCACTACATACCTGTGATTAGGTACACTCTATTCACTTACCATAGCACTCATTGAATTAAAATTTTGGCCACTTACTGCTAACAGATACTAAAACATACCCTACTAAAATTATTAAAATATATGTAATATTATGGGCATAGGGCTTATACTAATCTTCAATTTTTTTTAATTTATTGACGGTGATGATTACTATAAGCCCTATGCCCATAATATTACAGATATATGAATAATTTAGTAGGGTATATTTTAGTATCTATTAGCAGTAAATGGTCAAATTTTCAATTCAATATGTGTTATAATAAGTGAATAGAGTGTACCTAATCACAGACATGTAGTGAATTTATAAAAAAAAATTGTGCTTAATTAAAAAAATTAATTTAAGGATAGAGATTTACTCTAGATTCACCATTCTTTTTCATTTTAAAGCTTAATATGTATACACACATAGCTAACAAAAATGAAAGACCACTGGTAAATAGTACACTATTATATTTATGACTGCTAGAAGATAGGCTATTTTTACCATTATTTTGCATGCGATAATGACCAACTCCCCTTAAGCACACTTAAATGCCATCGACCTGGCCCGGGATCGAACCCGCAACCTTGGGCATAGAAGGCCAGCGCTATACCAACTCGCCAACCAGGTCGACGCTGCTATAGATGATCAGTTCGTATTTATTTGATCAAGTAATTATATGCAACTATCTATTGTAGCTATTGACCTTTAAGACTGGAAAAATTGTATCTGAATAATTACTTTGTATGTCAGTAAAGATTTCCAAGTAATATGCCACACCATTTTCCATTAATGAGGAAAACAAAATGGTACCGTAAAGTGGGGATATTTCGGACGCAGGGGTAACATCAGACGGTAATTCAATTTATCATATTCTATGTTGGTAACACCAGTTCACCAATGGGTCTTTAAAAATGTGCAGAAACATACGAACATAGCAAAAAGCGCGGAAAAGATGCTAAGAACTGGTGTTACCAACATTTTTTAATTTTATTTGGTTATTTCACGACACTGTATCAACATCTAGATTATTTAGCGTCTGAATGATATGAAGGTGATACTGCCGGTGAAATGAGTCCGGGGTCCAGCACCGAAAGTTACCCAGCATTTGCTCGTATTGGGTTGAGGGAAAACCCCGGAAAAACCTCAACCAGGTAACATGCCCCGACCGGGATTCGAACCCGGGCCACCTGGATTCGCGGCCAGACGCGCTGACCGTTACTCCACAGGTGTGGACTGTTACCAACATAAAATATGATAAATTGAATTACCGTCTGATGTTACCCCTGCGTCCGAAATATCCCCACTTTACGGTAGCCATATTTCCACCTTCTCGTCTATTATTATTATTATTATTATTATTATTATTATTATTATTGATACTTATATTAATGGCATTCAAAAATGGAAACAATTTTTAAAATAGGTATAAAATTAAACAAGGAAAGTAATTTGGGTGTTTTAATGTATATTATCCTGACAATCTAGTAATGATTCATAAAAACGATGATTTAAAATAATAATGCTTTACTCAAACCTCATAAATGTTAAGAATTACAATTGAATACTTAACATTCTAAATGTGCTAAGCGCCAATTTTTCAAATTTCACTGTCGTAGTGTTTTTCATCAATATTTCAAAAAGTTGTTTTTGGCATTTAGTACATTTAAAATGCAAATATGGCTTTCAGGTAGACGCTCTCTGCGAAGTAGGCTTGAATAATTTCCAAGGGAAAAATTGTTCCGGGGCCAGGTATCGATCCCGGGAGCCAGAAAACCACAATTTAAGTCACACAGAATTGTGTTGGTTCTGGCGTCTTGTCAGTCCATTTGAGTTGTGTGGATGTAAAGGGAAGAATTGTGACGGTGTCGTGTATAGTTCCTGGGGTAGCTCAGTCGGTAGAGCATTCGTGCGCTAAGCAAAGGGTCCCGGGATCGATACCCGGCCCCGGAAAAGTTTTTCCCTTGAAATTATACACATTTAAAATGTTAAGTCCTCAATTTTAAGATATCAGGACATATAAAATAAAATAGTCACTCTGTGGAAAATCATTAATTGTATCCTACTGGATAATAAGACTATTGAACAAGTATAAAAAATATCAATTATCTTGGTTGCAATATAAATAGAGGAATAGAAACAAAAAAAAAACATTAAGATAAAACTAGATGAATTTCCAACGATTTGTCGTATCCTACACAGAACTTAGAAAACCTATTTGGTAAAAGAAATTTAAGGACTTCGATAAAGCGATTCTTTGAAGTAATTCATACACTAGTGTATGAGCTCGAGCTATTCATTCTCTATGATGTATATAAACGATATTTTCCAATATTTTGGTAACGTCTTCAATATGACACATCATCTAGTCTTGCAGTAAGCTTTTTCTGACTATTCTGCACGTCCCTGTAGATGAGTTCCTTAAAGTGTCCCCATAACAGAAAGTATAATATTGCTAAGTATTAATAAAAACAGCAAAAAAAACCTCTATTCCCTACGAAACCGAACCTTCATTTTGTCGGGCCTGCCCACGTCCGAGGTTTCATGTCACGCCTAATTGAATGTGATGCAGGACTTGTTACATGCCAATTAACCCAATAGCCACGCAGATTGTTTCAGTAGATCCAAGGACAACTTGGGAATGTCGGAGTACCCACATGTTGTCAGCCTTTCATGTTACAGAATTATGTTGGTCTTAATTCTCAAGACAAACACTTGAAGTATTAGATCTATAATTTACCAGAAACAAATTTGATATCATTATAGCCATCGTTTCCTCTACTACTAAGTCATATATTTCTCAAACAAGAGTTAGGAACTTCCTAGTAATTTGTGCTTTTTCATGTCAAGTAGGACATTTGTTGCTATGATAATTTTGACAGTTCCATCCGCTCGAGGTTCATGAATTTTTAAGGACGACAAAATGCTTAGTATGCATACCTTCGGAAAGTCCGTATTGTAGAATTTCAGTGTGTAACAGAACGCAGTCTCTCCATATTCCACTCTGCACCTGTAACCTAATTTATATAATGCAATACTATAATTATTATAACGTACGTTACTTTAGCAACCATTTCGAGAAGCCACGCGTTGAAACTGATGTCTATAACTTAAGATCCGCAACCAGTTCGGAAAGACAGACATTGAAAAAACATGAACACTTCACTACAGGATATCAAACTATGAAAGTGTCCATACAGCAGAATTTCGTAACCATCGCTGCAACTTCACGAAATCAAACAATGGAAGAAATGCCCTTTCCGTAAGATTCGTAACTATCGCAGCCACTTTAGTATATTAAACGATGGAAGGAATGCCCGTACCATAAGGTTCGTAAGAGCATTGTAGTCACTTCAGGAAATCAAACACTGGAAGAAATGCCCTTACAGTAATGTTCCAAAAGATGAAACCATTTTAGGAAGTCAAACAAAGCAAGAAATGCACGTATAGTAATGTTCGCAACCATCGCATCAACTTCAGGAAACCAAACGATGAAAACTACGTTCACACATATTACTAAGTTCGAACTATAGCAGCTACTTAAGAAATCAAACGATGAAATAAGTTCTGATATACTGTAGTAAGTCTCGTAACACCATCGCAGCAACTTCAGGAAATCAAACAATGGAAACAATGTTCACACATATTAAGTTCGGAGTATAGCAGCCACTTCAGGAAATTAAACGATGAAGTAAGTGCTCATATACTGTAGTAAGTCTCGTAACACCATCGCAGCAACTTCAGGAAATCAAACAAAGAAATACGTGCACATATACTGTAGTAAGTCTCGTAACACCACCGCAGCAACTTCAGGAAATCAAACAATGGAAACAATGTTCACACATATTGTTAAGTTCGAACTATATCAGCCAATTCAGGAAATAAAACGATGAAGTAAGTGCTCATATACTGTAGTAAGTCTCGTAACACCACAGCAGCAACTTCAGGAAATCAAAAAATGGAAACAATGTTCACACATATTGTTAAGTTCGAACTATAGCAGCCAATTCAGGAAATCAAACGATGAAGTAAGTGCTCATATACTGTAGTAAGTCTCGTAACACCACAGCAGTAACTTCAGGAAATCAAAAAATGGAAACAATGTTCACACATATTGTTAAGTTCGAACTATAGCAGCCAATTCAGGAAATCAAACGATGAAGTAAGTGCTCATATACTGTAGTAAGTCTCGTAACACCACCGCAGCAACTTCAGGAAATCAAACGAAGAAATACGTGCTCATATACTGTAGTAAGTCTCGTAACACCACCGCAGCAACTTCAGGAAATCAAACGAAGAAATACGTGCTCATATACTGTAGTAAGTCTCGTAACACCACCGCAGCAACTTCAGGAAATCAAACAATGGAAACAATGTTCACACATATTGTTAAGTTCGAACTATAGCAGCCAATTCAGGAAATCAAACGATGAAGTAAGTGCTCATATACTGTAGTAAGTCTCGTAACACCATCGCAGCAACTTCAGGAAATCAAACAATGGAAACAATGTTCACACATATTGTTAAGTTCGAACTATAGCAGCCAATTCAGGAAATCAAACGATGAAGTAAGTGCTCATATACTGTAGTAAGTCTCGTAACACCACCGCAGCAACTTCAGGAAATCAAACAATGGAAACAATGTTCACACATATTGTTAAGTTCCAACTATAGCAGCCAATTCAGGAAATCAAACGATGAAGTAAGTGCTAATATACTGTAGTAAGCCTCGTAACACCATCCCAGCAACTTCAGGAAATCAAACAATGGAAACAATGTTCATATATATATATATTTAAGTTCGAACTATAACAGCCACTTCATAAAATCAAACGATTAAATAAGTACTCATATTTTAAAGTTCGTAACTATACCAGCCATTTCAGTGTCTATATAAAACGATATAACAAATGCCTATATTTTACATCTTGATTACACAACTTTTAACACTGTATCACTTCGGAATATGTATGTATGACCTAAAATAGGTCGAAACATGTTAACAAGGTACGTTAATAATATTTAACACAAGAAAGTTCTTATCATACATATTCCGGAGCCTATATTTTATAATTCATAATTATAGCAGCCACTTCAGGAAATCAAACGATGAAGCAAATGTTCATAACGTAATGTTCTTAATCATAGTTGCTACTTCGGGAAGTGAAACAAATTATTATTAACTTATTGCTACAAAAAAAAATACAAGATAAATGGTAAAATATGTATAGGCTTATAAAAACTCTAGCACTCCTCTGCAAAAGAGTGATCGCGTGCTTAGGGAAGGATTCAACATAATATAATAAGATTACAAAAAATAAATATCACAATAAATAACAACTTAAGAAATTAATATTAAATACTAACTACTTACTAGATGCGGATATTCCTTCATTAATTTTTTTATTTGTTAGGCCCAGGTATTTATATGGATAAAAGTTTAAATTGGAACATTCAAGTTGCAGAAACCTGCAAAAAGGTATTCTCATTAATCCACTCGTTTAGACGATTGAAGAATTTTCTACCCTTTTCCATGAAAAAAATGCTAGTGCAAACATTCGTGATGCCCCACTTCGATTACTGTGATATTCTGCTTACTGACCTAAGCGTTACTTCGGCGTTGAGACTACAACGTGTTCATGATATGTGCGTCCGTTTCGTCTGCAATATTCGCCGGGCTGATCACGTAACACCATCCCTCCAAATGTTGTCCTGGCTCCGTCTAGAAGATCGTAGGAAAATCCACTGTCTTTCCCTTCTCTTTCACATATTGCATTTCTCCACTCCTGTCTATCTTGCGTCTCGTTTTCAAAATTTATCCACCCATCATAACCTAGACACACGATCACAACACTCCTCAATATTATCCATTCCCTCCCACCGAACATCCTCATATTCATCTTCTTTCACTGTGGCTGTTCCTCGACTTTGGAATTCCCTACCGAGTAATGTCAGGGACTGTCAGACATCCAATCAATTTAAGAATAGGCTAACGAGATATTTTTCTAACAATTATTGTCAGGTTTCTCAATGTTCAATGGTTATATATATCACAGATAAATATCTAAATTATCTCATTATCATTATTATTATTATTATTACTATTATTATTATTACCCTACTAATATTATTATTATTATTATTATTATTATCATTATTATTATAACTATTTCTTACCAGTGTTTATTATTGTCACACTAACATTAGTTATCCAACTTTCATTATTTACTTTCATGTTGTTTTATGGTCTAGATATTAATGTAATAACTATGTAAGCAATTATATTCAATTAGAATTAGAGTCTGGCTGGGCGGAAGAGAAACCCTACTGGCCTTAGCTCTGCCAGATTAAATAAATTATTATTATTATTATTATTATAAAGTCTAGGACAAATATTACTGCTATGATTGAAGGCAGTGCTCGTTAAACACTTGGGTTCAAGCAAACGTTTTGTATCTATGCCTTTGGTTTTGTGTTTGTGAGTATATGATCGGAAATATTTATGTGATTTTATGTACACATTTTAATAATACATGATAACTTATAAATTTGATATATTTTCAAGGCTTTAAATTCTTAACAATTTTTCGGCAGCATAACCAGTAACTTTTTTTTAGACATAATTTAATTATTCTTCTCTGCAATAGAACTAGTGGAATAAGGTTAATTTTATGAGTACTACTCGAACCTAATATTACATATTGGGTTAAAGATTGAAATGAAGCAATGTAATCTTAAGTGGTACGTCTACTTGATAAGCAATTTCGCAACTGAACAAAGTGATGTCTAATTTTATGTAAACTGTTACAAAGACTGTTGATATGTTTGTTCCCTTTCATATGTTTATCTGTAGTAATGTCACGAGAGGTCTGAGATCTGCCGATAAATCCACGAGCGAAGCGAGTGGATTTATCTGGGAAATCTCAGAACTCGAGTGACATTTATTAGGACTATTTCGTGAATAAAATAAAAATGTAAATAATATATCCCTAAAATTCGATCACAAAATGTTAATAATTGTATATTTACGAATACTTAACCTATTCAGACATCGTGAAGTTAAAATAGATGAATATCGATTACTGCAATAAAGAAATTCGATATTATTCAGTAATGCCAATTGCGAAAAGCGAAATACAGGTTTAACAATGTTAATTACATGCACTGCACTTTTCTCTTATTATTATAACATAAATACATTTTCATTATCTGCTGAAATCATGATTTAATTTAAAATTTTATAATATGATTACAGTAACCTAATTAGTACAGTAATTAAATGAAGAATTGTTCAAACGTAGTTATCTAATCTGAATGAAGGAATATAATTTTTTTCAGATAGCCTACGATGGACATGGAATTAGACGATGAAGATGTATTTTATAGGCTACAATAAAGGTTAGGTTACCTGTGTGAGCAGGACCAGTGTCATCTGTGCCTTATTTCGACCGTTACTACGTGCTACAGGAAAGCATTTTTTATAGCTCGACAAACGCATTCTCGCTGTAGTGTGTAACGGAACTAAAGCTGCATCTACACAGTTCAATATTCCAATCGCGTATGCATGCAATCTGGGAAGAATACTGAAAGAATCAAGTTTAAAACGTACGTTAAATTAAGATGCATGAAGATTTTGTCTACATGGTTCGCCGTTTTGAACGTCTTCACTGCGTAAATATATTAATTAATATTAAATATTAATCTTGCATTCATGCTGTAAAATTGAAAGAAAAGTTTAACCGTGTAGTTGCATCTTAATGTATTCATTATCATCAATTTACGGGGAAACAGTTGGTGACAACGACTAAACAAAAGAACGACCATGCGATAAATTGATAGCGATAAATCTAGCTGCAAAAATTATCGCAAAGTGTGACTGTGATTTGTTGGAATTCAAAATTTCATTGCACTTCATTGGTCGAAAATGGAATGACGTCATATAAACGAAATAGTCAATTAAATATTGTGATCGCTAAATATTTAGCTTCGGAATATTAATTTATGTACGGCCAATTAAGCCTACAACTAATTGCGCAGCAATCTAAGTTGTTAAGATGCTCATACAAGAAGGTTGGTAACAACCTTGGGCACTTCAGGAAATCAACTGACAGAACAAATGCCGCTATCGTAAGATGCATAACCATGGCAACTATTTCAGATCGAGAACAAATGCCGAACTATATTGCTGACAACGATAGCAATCACTTGAGGAATTCAACTGTTGAAGAAATGTCGGGAAAGACGACGATCGCAGCCCGCAGACAATGGCCGGACCCACCAAGGCTGAAGGTGGAACGATTTAATTAAGGTTGTGCTTGATCATGATCAGATCTGTGGTTAGAGGGCCCCGCCTCTCGGAATGCCTTATGAATATTCAGGAGCCGGGGGAATTCTAATTTCAGATAACTGCCCCGTTTTATAATGGACTTTCATCGAGACTAAACAAAACAACAACGCAGCGCGTATAATTTACAAGTGGGGCAGTTAATAATAATCTAATAAACTGGCTGCTGCTTTATGTTGTCCATGTTTGTTAGCGTAAACTCCCGATTTTTCTTTCCCGGGGTTTTTAACTAAATTGCTGCGGTACGGCCTGTAATGAGAGGTCCCACGCACCCCGATCTTCTCTTGTCACAATCAAATCAACCTCTAATGATCCAGCCGGGCTCCATTATATCAGCATTTTTATTGATACACGCCAATATCTCATTATTATGGCAATTCCTGGCAGAACAAACCAACCACTACTTTCTAGGTAATAGCCTGTTGCACTGGACAACACCTCCCAATAATAATAATAATAATAATAATAATAATAATAATAATAATAATAATAATAATAATAACACTAATACTAATAATAATACTAATAATAATAATCAAAAAGTATAAGGCCCGTTACGGTCTCAGTGAATCATTCTTAGTCCATCTTTTTTTTGGACGACCTAAAGATCTCTTCCCTTGGGGACGGTATTGAAGCATGGCTTCTGGATGTCTGTTTCGATTCATGTGTTGCACATGGTTTTTCCACTGCAGCTGGTACTTGTTTATAAACTGTAAAACTGGTTTAATTGAAGTTCTTGCATGATATCCTCATTTATTTTGCAGTCCAAGTGACTATATCCTAGTATTTCTCTCATAAACTTCATTTTTAAGTAGGTTATTTTACGACGCTGTATCAACATCTTAGGTTATTTAGAGTCTGAATGAGGTGAAGATGGTAATGCAGGTGAAATGAGTCCGGGGTCCAGCACCGATAGTTACCCAGCATTTGTCACATTGGGTTGAAGGAAAACCCCGGAAAAACCTCAACCAGGTAACTTGCCCCAACCAGGATTCGAACTCTTGCCACCTGGTTTCGCGGTCAGACCTGCTAACCGTTACTCCACAGGTGTGGACAAATTTCATTTCAGAGGCCGTTAATAATAATAATAATAATAATAATAATAATAACAATAATAATAATAATAAGGCAGAGTTAAGGCTGTAAGGCCTTCTCTTCCACTCAACCAGCAAAAAGTATATATACATTATGCATGAACTTACAAAGAATTCAACAATTTGATTTAGATGAGAGTTATATGTATACAAGAGTTATTTATGAATTAAACAACAAAATACTATGAACTATTAATTAAACACTGAAATAAACTGTGTAGCAGAATTAAGCTAAAATACATAGAATGTTAATAATATATTTCAAATAATATTAGATAATAGAAAGAGATTATTATGAGACAATTTTGAAAATATAGCACTATCAGGATGATGTCTAAAGAAAGAAGTAACAGTGTAGTCAGTGATAGTTTAAATCAGTATGATTGGAGTGAAATGCTAATAATTTTATCTTTTAAGCTGTTTTTAAAGGTGTTTATTGTCTTGCAGCCCCTAATACTTTGTGACAAGGAATTCCATTGACGCGAGGTGGATACTGTAAAACAGGCCTGCACAAACAGCGCTCAACGAGCGTGCGCGCTCTTTCAGAGCGGGAGAGCGGTGTTTACCGCTCGCCGAAACGGGGAGGAAGATACGTCAGAATGACATAGACTTGCTATAGGTAGAGGAGAGGGAAACGACCACTCAGTTATCTAGTGGAGTGCAGTGTGTAGGCCTATTCTCAGTAACTGTTTCACGTTTCTTACCTACTACTACAGTACTGTATGGAGGAATCTAAAAGACGGAACATAACATTTAACATTTAACGATTTACAGCTCGAACTTATTGATCTTCAATGTGGCCTAAGAGATATAGATCGTTTGAATAATACTACTAGCCTGGTTGAGTTTTACAAGACTAAACATTAGCAATAATATACACAACTACACAGGCTGGCTGTGAAAATGATTGCTATGTTTTGCTCAACATTTATATTTGTGAGCAACTGTTTTCTGTTATCAACTTTAATAAAGGCAGACATCGAACATCTGTAACTGATGTTTCATTACGATCAGTAGGCTACTGTTCCTTTCAGGTGCCAACAGAATAAAACCTCGTTTTGATGTACTGATAAATAAAAATATAACAAAATGATATTGTACATTTATGTAGCTATAGAATTTCTATTACTTCTGTAAAATAAATATTTCTTTATTAATTAATAATAGTCCAAGATAGTTTTGTAAACATTGAACGGGAATTTATTTCATAAGTACTCGTAATAGTACTTTCTTTTGAGTACATTTTGTACGAGATCACCCCTTCTTCCAGTCCACCTTCATAACAGAGCGCAGCTAATATCTGCATTCCGCTCATGAGCTGTGAGCCGGCTCGGAGAGCGCGAACCTTGTGCAGGCCTGCTGTAAAAGATGATGAATAACAAGATGTCCTATGAAGAGGTATACTTAACGTGCCACAGATAAGTGATCTGGTATTTACGTCGTGGTTAGAGTATAGATAAGAGAAACGAACCAAAAGGTAATTTGGTGTTGAGGTGTGCTGAATTTGAAAGATTAAAGACAAAGAGTGTAAAGTTCTGTGTTCTTTAAGTCGGAGCCACGAAAGACTTGCGAAGGACGGTGATATGTGATCATATCGTCGGATGTTGCACACGTATCTGACGCACATATTCTGAGCTCGCTGTAATTTGACTGACAGTTCAGAACTTAGGTCACTTAAAACGTCACAATAATCGAAGTGCGGCATTACTAGGGTTTGTACTAGGGTAAGTTTTAGTTGCGGGGGCAAGAAGTTTCTTGATAGAGGAGTAAGAAACAACACCGGCCAAATGTCCCTTCCATTTCCGTAACCAGTTGATCTATGAACTGACTTAACCGACAACAAATATCAATAACAGATAAAACTACGTCGTGAAAGCATATGAACGCCCTGTGTCGTAGCAGCTCTGTCTTGTTACAGCAGCGGTTCAGGCTTTGGAGTCATTAAGAAATTTACATAACCAAATCACTGCGAAGGGTCTGGCGAAGGAAGCCGGCTATTTATAACAGGGTTGTCCCCACAATATTTTCCGAATGTGGCCTGCATTTGGCTTACACATTCCTAGAGAAATATAAATTTCAAGTTCGGTTTAGGTTTTGACTACATAATTACCGAGGTCTACTCCAACTACAATGACTACAAAGCCGTACATGCTTGTTAATTTCCTATAGTAATATCACAAGAGGTCTGAGATTTATCTGGGAAAGCTCAAGACCTCGAGTGACATTTATTAAGACTATTTCGTGAATAAAAAAAATGTAAATGGTATATATCTCAAATTCACTCACAAAATGTTAATAATTGTAACATTGGATTAGTAATAGAAGAGGGATATCATCCTCAGAGTGGACCAATGCCATAAAGATGTCCACAAACATCGCAGCAGTACGATCGGTGCCAGGTCGTTCCTTTCAAGATCTGAACTGTCGTCATCCAGGATGCAGCGAAGTAGAAACCCTTGGGCATGTTTTGGGTTAATGCCCTAAAGGAGAACTACTGAGGAACAATCGCCACCATAAAGTGAGAAGCTCCATCGCAACTACTCTTCGGAAGGCAAAGTGGGAGGTTTACATAGAAGTGCACTGCTTGGCTGAGAATGGGTCAACGAGAAGAGCAGACATTATAGCCATCGATCGCCGGAATCAAAGAAGCCTCATTCTTGACCCCACTGTCCGTTTTGAGAAGGATGATCAACAAGCCAATAACGTTAACGATGAAAAGAAGTCTATTTACAACCCATGTATTCCTCACTTCAGTGAGAGATGCAAAATGAATATTAATACATGGGAAGTGAAAGGACTTCTTCTTGGCGCTAGGGGAACTTCATTTAAGTTAACCAAAACCATTCTCCTTTCTCTTAAATTTTCTAATGAGGACATTAACAAAATTTGTCTAACGGAAATGAGAGATTCATTATCCATTTTACACAATCACTTGTATAAGACTATGTAATTTTTTTTCACTTCATTTCATTACTCTTCAATGTATTTTCATCTCATGTTTTTCCGAAATCAAATTGTGCTTTATTTTTAAATTTATCATGTTCCGTATTCTCTCCGCAATCACATTGTATTTTTCATTTAACCTCTGCTTTGTATTATGGGTCCTAGTGGTCAGCCATAGATTTCGGCCAGATGTCCCAAATTGTGGAATTTGTTGTATGAATACTTACCCATTCAGACATTGTGAAGTTGAAACAGATGCATATCGATTATTGCAATAAAAAGTGGGATGTTATTCGGTGTTGCCAATTGCGAAAAGCGAAATACAGGTTTAATAATGTTAATTACATGTGCTGCGCTTTTCTCTTGTTATTATAACAGAAATAAGTTTTCATTATCTGCTGAAATCATAATTTAATTAAACATTTTATAATATAATTACAAATAACCTGATTAATACATTAATTAAATGAACAATTATTGTTAAAAACAAATTATCAAATCTGAATGAAGTAGTGTAATTTTTTTTAGATACAATGGACATTGAATTAGAAGATGAAGATGTAGATCTGGAAGTAGTATTCTGCACTTAATTAGTACTTCATCGTTACATTACTGGATTCATGCTCATCGATTTACGGATAAACAGTTGGCGACACTGACTAAACAAAAGAACGACCATGCGATAAATTGATTGTGATAAATCTAGTTACAAAATTGTATGACTGATTGGCTGGAATTCAAAATTTCATTACACTTCATTGGTCGAAAATGGAATGACATCATTTAAACGAAAAGAAATGTGGCCTAGATAATAACAATGGCTCCTTGGTTACGAAAATAAACATATTCATAAACGTGAAGCCTGAGTTAGTTACTTAGAGATAAGTAAGGCTGTATTTCTGATTATTACATGCAATGCTGTCGAAGAAGCACTTTCTGCTTTGGTTCCCAAAAAATTATTATACGAACAACAATATGAGAAGTTTATGAAATGTCGTTCAAGGAAAAGTATTTTAAGTAATTAGGATGAAACTGTTCCGCTGACTTATTTTTGTGAAGGCACTTGTTTTATAATGGCCATGCAAGAAAAATTATACCTAGCAAAATACCAGTAAATACATTCTGAAGATAAATCCAGTCAATTACAAATAAATATGGGGCACAGGCGAAAACTACGTAACTACTGAATTCCGCAACTTTTGGTGGCATTATTCCATGTCAGAATATACTTTGGCGATAAGTCAAATGGTTGGCTATCGAAGTTTGCAAATTAGATTGCTTTTTGTTCTTCTATATGTACAGCAGTGGCAAAAAAAAACCGGACCGGCCCTTGTAGCTGATACAATAGTAATATGCGTTACAAGAGCGGTATGTTGAAATTATCATGTTTGAGGAAAAGTTTGAAAAAGCGAAACGTAGTTGAGCTTTTTTAATTCCCGAGAATTGAAAGAAAACATGCCGCTCGTGTATCGTACATTATTTTGTGCGAAGATCGTTTATTACATACCTGAAAGAGGAATTTCTAATTAGTTGCAATGAAATCTCCATCTTGGTTTCTGTTCAATGACGGCAAATTTGCAAAACAAAAATATCTATCTTCAACATTATTGCTTTAAAATGTTTTCTGTGTTTACTATATTCCAGCAGGCCGTGATATACGTCTGTCTTTTTTTCCCCCAGTCTACAAATGCGAACTTAAAACAAAAAGTAAGGTTATGTAATGATTTAGAGTTTACTTAATTTTTACAAATATTTAAAAACAATAATTAACAGTGCATTTTAGGTGAAATTGCAGTGGTAAGTTTCCAATTTATAAGTATTACTATATTGAACGTCTCTAAAAATAATATGTTAAAAGCCTAAAGCAGTAAAATCAATATCTCACTTAAGCGGTAAGAAGAGGGAAATTGTTATGTGTGTTAGGTTAGGAATACTGAATGTGGAATTTTAGACTTTCCGCGGATTGGTTTTGTGCGGAAACCAAGCAAATACGCACGATCTCGCACAAAAATAATTAATGCGTCATTACACTACAAAAAAGAACAGTTTTCCCCACGTCTTAAAATTTGTCATGAACTGTAGTAAATGATCGTTAAGTTGCCCGTGTACCCAAAAGTCAAAATTGCAAACAAAATTATCTAATAGGCCTATAGGGCTATTCAGAGGTGGTTCATAAGAAAGACCACATTCTAGACTGAAATACCAATATTGAAGCATATTGCACAAACATCGGAATGAAAAATGGGCAATTTTCTGTTGCTATGGAAATAAAAATTAATTATAAGGTATTATGATTTGTTACTGCATAAATATAGGGATAAGAGAACAAAAGAAGTGCTACGTAATGCTGAATTCCTAAGTGATATGATAACATAGTTACTGTGGAGATACGAAAACAACAGAATTAGCTACTGAATGACTCCGAAGATAGGAAAACAATGAGCTAAAATGAAGATAAGAAAACAAAAGAACACCTAATATTACGTTACAGTGACAATAAATAAAGATAAGTAAAAGACACTATAGTATGAAGAGAAAAAATGAAGTACGACTTACTACGTTAGTACTGGAAAAATTAAATAAAAAGTAGGAAAGGGGAAAATAGTATATTGGTGATACAAGTCTGATTATACGAGTTATTACAAAACCGAGGAGAAGTCTGAAAAGCGGGACGGAGTCGAGTATTTTCTATTACGTAAATTCTGTTAATGCACTTAATACATGTGTATTGCTTAAACAATTTTTTGAAAGATGGTCATTGAATTAATTAAAATATTAACATTACAAATTGCATTGTTAAAAGAAAAATTTCTTTCGTACCGGAAAGTAAAAACTACCGGTACTGCTATACAGAAGATTTGCATATAGCTTCTACTGGGTGTTCAGTTCAAAGTGTGTCATGGCTCGCTGTATGCCGTCATGTGGCTAACCGATGAGCCTAGAGAATTCAATCTTCCTACACTTCCGCAGAGGTGTATAACCTATGAGGCAGAAAAGTTGCCTAGCAAGTACGGCGTTCATTCTGAAGAGTACGTACCAATATGTACGGTAACGCCGGTAGTGGCAGGAATGTGAACTGTTTGGAAATACGTACTGTCGGGATATGGGGAGAGGGTTAAGACGATTTCTTACGTATTTGTTGACATTAACTTCGACGGTCAACATGGATACGGAGCATTTGATTTGTGTTGTGGAATGTTGCCGTACGCAACCGATGATAACAAATACCCTGCGTACGACTTGCCGGCGCAAAACACAGTTCGAAAGCGGTTATGGTAGCACACAGACCGTACAGACCGCCATCTGTTGCTACGACGTTCAAGTTATACCGTACACGTTCTCAAGTTCAGATTGAAGAACGCCTTAAATAATAGGCAACTTCTCTAACATATAAGCTGAAACTCGCTTCAAATCGGTGACCCAACAACAGTGACGTCATGACACACTTTGAAATGAACACTCAGGACTCTTTCCCTGTAAATAGTTAAAGACATTTTAATGACGTAGACAAGCAATACTCAATTAACAGAATTTATGTTCCTTTTCCTCAGCATCTAGTAGACTTAAAACTAAGAAAATTTTATGAATGGTATTTCGTTATTTGTTCTGCATATTTAAAAATAAAGGGTGCTATGCATAGACATTTCGCTAGCCCGCGCTACGAGCGTGCTAAACTAGCCCCGGCTATCGCCTGATTACTTGTACAGGATTCATATCATATCATACCGCTAACACTGGTTTATGAATACGAAAAACATTAGTTCGCTGATCATCCACCGGAAGCCCGCGCTAAGAATGTCTATGAATATGGCCCCAAGGGTTTAACTGCAATAATAACTTCGAAGTCACAATTTTTCATACAAATGCCCAAAACTTACTTATTTTTTTCCTCTAAAGTATACTGGTAAAAAACTTCATATGCTCTAAAATTTTAGATACTAGTTATGAGTTAGTAAAATATACGGGGAAAATAATAAAATTATGCCCAACTAGTTTTAGAGATAAATATAGATATTTTACTACAAAAAAAAAAAAAGTTTTGAGAAAAACGCATTTAAAAATACTGTACTACTAGGCTACATTCTCATACATTATGAATATTTTCGCTGAAAGTATGCAATTAAATTTAATATTATGACTATTTAAACCATGTATGGTGGGTCCCTATCACCACGGTATGGCGCGTCCTCAGGTTGCGGATAGAGGAGACGGCCTCCAGATATGGAGGGTAGCTGAGAATATATCGAATAAGCAGTCGTGGACAGTCAACAAGGGGTGGTCCTCCAATTTGCGGGTTGGGCGAAGAACTAACAACCCATCACCGTAAAAAAAACAGTTTGTTACGAAATCCCAACATAAGAATCCAGACGTTTGAGATGGGCATTGCATGCAGCACATGAGCCGTTCAGAGCAAAAGTGGTGTAAGTCAAAATTGACTAATGAGGTTTAAAGTAAATATTCTGTAAAATACAGCGCAAAGTAGCAATTAATATGTCCTTCTTGCTATCCACTGACTACTAACAGTTTAAATAAACTGAATATTAATTGCTACTTTGCGCTGTATTTTACAAAATGTTTACTTTAACCCTCATTACCCATGTTTGACTTACACCACTTCTGCTCTGAACGCCTCACATATGGGTGAATTCAGAAATGTATATAGAGTGTTAATTGGAAAACGTGAGGGAAGAAGACCTTTAGGAAGGCAGAGACGTAGACAGAAGGATAATAATAAAATGTGTGGTTTTTCCCCTTGAAATTATTCAAGTCTGCTTCACAGGGAGCTTTACCTGAAAGCCAGATTTGCAATAATATATAGGTACGTTACTGTAGGTGCGTTAACGGAAAGGCACAATTCAAGTCACACAGAGTTTGTGTGCACTCGATGTGGGTTTTCTGACGTCTCGTCAGCCCACTCGAGGTATGTGGATAAAAAGGGAAAAATTGAGACTGTGTCGGCTGTCCTAGGTAGCTCAGTCGGCAGAGCGTTGGTGCGCTAAACCAAAGGTCGAGATCGATACCCGGCTCCGGAACATTTTTTTCCCTTGAAATTATTAAAGTCATTTTGTATTTTTATGACTACTTCAGGAGCCACAATAATGGAAAATATATTAAATCAATAATGAGTGATAGTATACAGCAGAGAAGTAGACTTACTACAAATTATTATTATTATTATTATTATTATTATTATTATTATTATTATTATTATTATTATTCCAGGGAGATGCACTATCACCTTTACTTTTTAACTTCGCTCTCGAATATGCCATTAGGGAAGTTCAGGATAATAGAGATGGTTTGGAATTGAACGGGTTACATCAGATTCTTGTCTATGTAGATGACGTGAATATGTTAGGAGAAAATCCACAAACGATTAGGGAAAACACGGAAATTCTAGTTGAAGCAAGTAAAGCGATAAGGTTGGAAGTAAATCCCGAAAAGACTAAGTAGTATATGAATATGTCTCGTGACCAGAATATTGTACGAAATGGAAATATAAAAATTGGAAATTTATCCTTCGAAAAGGTGGAAAAATTCAAATATCTTGGAGCAACAGTAACAAACATAAATGACACTCGGGAGGAAATTAAACGCAGAATAAATATGGGAAATGACTGTTATTATTCGTTTGAGAAGCTTTTATCATCCAGTCTGCTGTCAAAAAATCAGAAAGTTAGAATTTATAAAACAGTTACATTACCAGTTGTCCTTTATGGTTGTGAAACTTGGACTCTCACTTTGAGAGAGGAACAGATATTAAGGGTGTTTGAGAATAAGGAGCTTAGGAAAATATTTGGGGTTAAGAGGGATGACGTTACAAGAGAATGGAGAAAGTTACACAACAGAACTGCACGCATTGTATTCTTCACCTGACATAATTAGGAACATTAAATCCAGACGTTTGAGATGGGCACGGCATGTAGCACGTATGGGCGAATCCAGAAATGCATATAGAGTGTTAGTTGGGAGGCCGGAGGGAAAAAGACCTTTAGGGAGGCCGAGACGTAGATGGGAGGATAATATTAAAATGGATTTGAGGGAGGTGGGATATGACGGTAGAGACTGGATTAATCTTGCTCAGGACAGGGACCAATGGCGGGCTTATGTGAGTTCGGCAATGAACCTCCGGGTTTCTTAAAAGCCAGTAAGTAAGTATTATTATTATTATTATTATTATTATTATTATTATTATTATTATTATTATTATTATCCACCGGGAGCTTTCATCTCTTTTGCAATTTCCTTCTACATTTTAGAAACCACATTATTATCGTGATATTGTTTCAAAGTGGGATTGTACAGAACATATCTTTCCTGTACTAAAACAAATAATCTATTCGCATAGAGCTTCATTACAAATAATTGTGCACTACACAGCAATAGTATTTGTAGATAGCGGAAGCTTGCTATCGTAGACTTAGCTATTCACGCATAACCAGTACGCTGCGCACATCAGGCAGCTCGCGACCAAGTTGAAGCAGTCACCCAATGTTGCCTCCTCGTATCTGCTCGCGACCCTCTTGTCGCGTCTGATTCTGTGTGCACCCCATCATAAGAAATAAATGAGAGACAAGTACCAACAGACAAAATGTTGCGTCGCGCATCCCCGCGTCTGATTCGTGTGCAACCGGCCTTATTGTGATAGGAGACTTACCTAAAGCTATGACAACAGAAATGTAAAACAAATGAAATATGACTTAATGTGTTGCTATCTATACTAATAATAAATCTGTAGCCAACATTTTTCTGGTAATTTTCGATTTTCCAAAAATAATTGGTGTTAACATGTATAATTAACCATCCTGAAACCGAAAATCGTTTTTTTTTATTTTTGTCTGTCTGTCTGTCTGTCTGGATGTTTGTTACCTTTTCACGCGATAATGGCTGAACCGATTTATATGAAAATTGGAATATAAATTAAATTCGTTGTAACTTAGATATTAGGCTATATGGCATTCAAAATACTTTATTTAAAAGGGGGGTTATAAGGGGGCCTCAACTAAATAAATCGAAATACCTCGCTTATTATTGATTTTTATGAAAAATATTGCATAACAAAAGTTTCTTTAAAAATAATTTCCGATAAGTTTTATTCTGTACAAAATTTTGATAGGACTGATATTTAATGAGATAAATGAGTTTTAAAATTACAATAACAACGCTATCTAAGGCGCTGTTCTGAAATAAAAACAAATGACTTCGTCTATAAGGGGCCTTGGACAACAACAATCGAAAGCTGTTAAACATAGCCTAAGAGAATGTTTCTGTGTTTGTATGAAGTAATATCGGAAGCTAATTAATTGTTTAATTATTATTTCACCATTGGAAAGTGTAGTTTCTATAGATGGACATAATTCTACAATGTTATTACAGTAACTTCTGAAACACATAGCAAGTAATATAAAGTGTACACATTAAAACTAAATGATATGTCAATCTTCATTAAACTATGGTTGCGTGTAATAACAATTAAGAAACATGTTAAAGGAATTGTAATTGCACCAAATGATTGCTCTCTGGACCAAAATGACCGCATTTTAAATATTTAAATACAATTTAAATTAAGTAACATATTAAACGATTTATCCTTCTATCAAACACGAATGTTCCCTGGATCAAACGTCCTATTTTAATTATGTAATTACTTTATATTTATTTCTAACAGGTGCAGCGGAGCGCACGGGTACGGCTAGTTATGATATAAAACAGAAGAGGCTCGGGAGCATTACTATTGTAGAGAACAAAAGAAATTTAAGTTATGATGCAGACAAACAAAAGGAGTAAGATACTAAAACCATGTATACAATAATTATTACTTGAATGTAATTTTATCATTTTTACGAGGGTATAAAAATTATCTGCCCGCACGTATGTTTATTTGGCAGGAGGACTCCGTTCGACAATTCTTTGCGGCAGCTGGTGTAGATCTATTCAGAACGTGGAATTCACAGTGTCGCAGCACACTATAAAGCAGCGGTGCCCAACCTGTGGCCTGCGGACTCTTAGGAGTTCCTCGAGTGATTTGAAAGTGTTCCGCAGAATATAGGTGTATTTTCAAACGATATTTTAACGAAGCTTAACTTTATCACGTTTTGTGAATTTTATCAGCTTGATGGAATATGTTTTTTAACTTAAACTTTTGAGACACAGAGCTTAACAGCAATTACTTCTATTATTACGATGTACCGAAGTACATATGATATTTCCGTGCAGAAATTCTGCGTCATCATATGATGAAGGATTAGTGGAACAGAGAAAAATTCTCTCCGGCACCAGGATTTGAACCCGGGTTTTCAGCTCTACGTGCTGACGCTCTATCTACTAAACCACACCGGATTCCCATCCCGATGTCGGATTGAATCCTCTCAGTTTCATTCATTCATTCATTCATTTATTTTATTCCATAGATCTTACATGAGCAATGAAGCTTTAAGATGTGGAACATGTCAACATTTTACAATATTACAATTACAATTTTTACAAATTTTTATAGTTTTACAATTTAGTAATTTTCTACAATTTTTACAATTTTGTACAATTTTTTTACATTTTTTTACATTTTTTTTTTACATTTTGGCGAGATGTAGTGAGATGAGATTCATTCATTTATTTTATTCCATAGATCTTACATGAGCAATGAAGCTTTAAGATGTGGAACATGTCATCATTTTACAATATTACAATTACAATTTTTACAAATTTTTATAGTTTTACAATTTAGTAATTTTCTACAATTAAGTTCCACCTCTTGGGTTCCCTCTAGTGCCTACCCTCATGCACTGCGTCATAGATGTATGACAGTGGCACAATGTCCACACATGTGCAGAGGTGCACTCGTTATGAGTGACTAAGAGGCCGGGATCCGACGGAATAAGCACCGTCTTAAATCACTAAGGGCCGTATTCATAGATATTCTTAGCGTGGGCTTCCGGTGGATGATCAGGAACTAATGTTTTTCGTATTCATAAACCAGTGTAAGCGATATGATATGATATGAATCCTGTACAAGTAATCAGTCGATAGCCGGGGCTAGTTTAGCATGCTCGTAGCGCGGGCTAGCGAATTGTCTATGCATAGGACCCTAAGTGATTATTTTTCGCATATTATATTATTACACATGTACCGAAGTACACTTAGTGATTTAAGACTGCGCTTACTCCGTCGGATCCCGGCCTCTTAGTCACTCATAACGAGTGCACCTCTGCACATGTGTGGACATTGTGCCACTGTCACACATCTATGACGCAATGCATGAGGGTAGGACACTAAAGGGAGCCCAAGAGCTGGAACTTAAACTGAGAGGATTCAATCCGACATCGGAATGGGAATTTGGTGTGGCTTAGTGGATAGAGTGTCAGCACGTAGAGCTGAAAACCTGGGTTCAAATCTCGGTGCCGGAGAGAACTTTTCTCTGTTCCACTCATCCTTCAGCAATTACTTCAGCAAAAGGGACTTCTCTTGGTTTGCAAGTCTTGCTTACCTATACGACCTTTTTAGTTTCTTTTTTTCTTTTTTTCTTTTTTAAGGGTCCCTTCAGACAAGGCCACTTTTAGTGGAGCGTTAGTGGCGTTGTTAAATTTTTGTAGAGAATTTTTCAGTCTTCCAGTGAACATGGACGTAGAAGGAGATATACTTATGGCAAATTTGCTCATACGGAGAAAGAATAGACGTAAAAATAGAATTAGTTTTGGAAAGAGAGAATCGAGGACTATTCCATACCTTGTTTGATGATTTATATCAGGATAAAAAAATATTAATTTAAATTTACGCAAATGAGGAACGATATGGCATAAAACATATTTTTGTTTACTTTTAAGAATTCAAAATTAAATATAATAGGCACAAAACATGAAACAATCATAGCACGTACGAATAATTCAACCAATATACTAGAAATAGGTGACTGTAGGGTAATGACAAAGTCAAAAGCAGTGGTGTAATTGAACCCAGGTTCAAACCTGAGATCAGCTAGTTTTCATCTCTTTGTTAATATTTTATTTAGTTTATTATTTTAATCACGTTATTTTATTTTAACGTGAAATGAAGGGGATTTTACTACATAAATAATATATCCGCAATCGCACTAGTCCAGCAATTTAGTAGTCTATGGTATTATTTTATTATTATTATTATTATTATTATTAAGTTATTATTATTATTAATAATTTATTAATTGTGTTATTATTAATTGTCATTATTGTCACCGGGTATTTACCGATTTGCAGTGTGAATAAATACGTACGTACATTACGACGAAGTCAAGAGAAGCGACTAGAAGCATTTGAAATGTGAATATGGAGAAAAATGGAGCTTGTGAAATGGACAGAAAGAATAGGAAATGAACAATAGTATAATAATATTAACAAGGAGCATCCTAAATTAAATGAAGCACGATCACTTGAAATAACATTTAAAGTAAATCTAATTTGTATCTTAACTCTAACTTCGAACTAAATCCACGAGTATGATATGTTCATATAGTACATGCACAAGTACCTTTCAACACTACACTCATTTCGCTGTCAACTCACTCACTGCACTGGAACTACGACACATTTTACTGATACTATTCTGATTTTACTAACATTTCAAAATCATTTCACTGTTCAAATACTTCACTCTACCAGTATAAATTATAAAACTTTACCGATACAAACACACTTCACTGACACTTCACACTTTACTAACACACTTCACTCTTTACTGACACAACACGCTTCACACTTTACTGACACAACACATTTCACTGACACGCTTCACACTTTACTGACAGAACACATTTCACTGACACAACACACTTCACTGACACACTTCACTCTTTACTGACACAACACACTTCACTGACACGCTTCACACTTTACTGACACAACACATTTCACTGACACACTTCACACTTCACTGACACACTTCACACTTTACTGACACAAACGCACTTCACTGACACACATCACACTTTACTGACATACTTCACACTTAACTGACACAACACATTTCACTGACACAACACACTTCACTGACACTTCACACTTTACTGACACAACACATTTCACTGACACAACACACTTCACTCACACAACATACTTTTTCACTGATACAACACTTCAAATAACAAAACATCAATTACACCCATTAAATAGTGTGCATAATAAACACCCGTCCATTAGTAAAGTCCTTAAGTCTATTTTTAAATACATTTTTGGTTATTGGTAAAACCTTTAATAAGTGGTAAAGCCTTTAGTTAGTAGTAAATCCTTTAATTAAGTCCATGTTTCTGCCCGATACAATGCCAGACTCCACACAAAGCACTTCACTAGTCTCCTCCTCGTCAATAATTTATCAAGGATGCTTAATTCACTATTTTAAGCAAGTGTTTAATGATTATAATGTGACTGCCAACCTACATTGTATAAAATATTTTTGGGGTTCGCCAAAATGAAATAGGAACCATGAGCTCCAAGGGGTTCGTGGCACTGCTCTGAAGCGCCTGTCTTGACATCTGTCTCCAGTGAGACCCCAGAACTAGCACTGTGCACGCAGGTGGGAAGACTGACACCTCGCAATTCGCTTCGTGGGATGCCATAGGGGCAGTGTGCGCGTTTGTGTGTCTTTCTTAATGCGGCTTGTCGGAGATGTAATTTCCTGCAGTTTTACCCCTATACGTAGCTGTCAGGATTGCCAGTTAAAAATTAAGTGGTTTCGATTACCGCTTGATGTATAGAATACATAACCCAGTTATTATTAATAGCACTATTAACCATACCAAGAAATGTTGCCCATTTAAGCAATAACATTTCCTTGCAGTAAATCATTTTCTTCTTTAAAATGTTTCAGAACCTGTTGCACTCCGTTCCCTGAACAGTAGGCTCGCATTAAAAGCTGGTTATCAGGGATGCCCAAAATTACAGGGCTTCCCAAAGTATTACGGCTTTTAAATTCATAATAACTTGACAAATTCTTACACAATGTTGAAAATTTGAGCAATGTCTCTATACTCTAGCGGTCATACTAATAAACCGAGAACGAGACTTATGCAGAATTGGAAGATAGGTGTAGGCCTATAAGTAGGGCTAGGATTTTGATGAAATTGCATCTTTTTTCTAGTAAGCCAGAATCATAGCTGCTTTAGTATTTATATGTTATGTGATAAACTGAGTGTTTTAAGACATATTTGTGAGGGCATTTTTTTGCATTTCTTGCCTGTTTCAATTCATGAGAGCATCTTTTGTTTTATTCGGGGATTTATTTGGCATTTTCATTTAATTTTGGCCATAAATCCCCATTATTAATGTAAAATAATGTCTATTTCCTTTGATATTTTCTTTACATATTTTGTCCATTAATACCCATTATTTGATGACGTGAATATGTTAGGAGAAAATCCACAAACGATTAGGGAAAACACGGAAATTCTACTTGAAGCAAGAAAAGAGATAGGGTAGGAAGTAAATCCCGAAAAGACTAAGTATATGATTATGTCTCGTGACCAGAATATTGTACGAAATGGAAATATAAAAATTGGAGATTTATCCTTCGAAGAGGTGGAAAAATTCAAATATCTTGGAGCAACAGTAACAAATATAAATGACAGGAGGAAATTAAACGCAGAATAAATATGGGAAATGCCTGTTATTCGGTTGAGAAGCTTTTGTCATCTAGTCTGCTGTAAAAAAAATCAGAAAGTTAGAATTTATAAAACAGTTATATTACCGGTTGTTCTGTATGGTTGTGAAACTTGGACTCTCACTTTGAGAGAGGAAGATAGGTTAAGGGTGCTTGAGAATAAGGTGTTTAGGAAAATATTTGGGGCTAAGAGGGATGAAGTTACAGGAGAATGGAGAAAGTTACACAACGCAGAGCTGCACGCATTGCATTCTTCACCTGATATAATTAGGAACATTAAATCCAGACGCTTGAGTTGGGCAGGACATGTAGCACGTATGGGCGAATCGAGAAATGCATATAGAGTGTTAGTTGGGAGGCCGGCGAGAAAAAGGACCTTTGGGGAGGCCGAGACGTAGATGGGAGGATAATATTAAAATGGATTTGAGGGAGGTGGTATATGATGATAGAGAATGGATTAATCTTGCTCAGGATAGGGATCAATGACGGGCTTATGTGAGGGCGGCAATGAACCTCCGGGTTCCTTAAAAGCCAAAAGTAAGTAATACCCATTATTTTGTATAACATTTTAATCGTTTTTCTACACAAATATTGCCATTTTAACGTAGTATACCCCGTGTAATGGATCAGCACATGAAGGGCCAAGACCAACCAGCCGACTGCTGACCTCACGTCCACATGCTGAAGCAGAGGTGAACGATCATACATGGAAACTACATCAGGTAAAGTAATTAATTAAAGTGTACTGCTTAGAAAAAAATATGTAAAATTTAATTTAATTTAATTACTAGTCTAAATATTAAGTAGTAGAAAACCTCTTTTCCTACTAAGCCAATTATGTAAGCTCAATTTTTAGGGCATTTTAAGGGCATTTTTGAAAGATTTTTAGGTCATAAATAAATTGTTTTAGAACATTTTTTCATGATTTATAGGTCATCAAAATCCTAGCCCTACCTATAAGCAATATATACATAGGAATTGCTTTGCAGTAGTTTAAAAAAAAAAAAAAAAAAAAAAAAAAAAAAAAAAAAAAAAAAAAAAAAAAAAAAGGTATCCTCTAACATGCCATGAAGGCACTTGGGGGAGCATGAAAGTAGAGTCCCATGCTTTCCATGACCTCGGCACTAGAATGAGGTGGTGCGGTCGGCACCACGCTCTGACCGCCTTTTACTCCCGGGAAAGACCCGGTACTCAATTTTATAGGAGGTTGAGTGAATCTCGGGGCCGTTTTGAAAGTTTGGCAACGAGAAAAAATCCTGTCACCACCTGGGATCGAATCCCGGACCTTCCAGTCCGTAGCCAGCTGCTCTACCAACTGAGCTACAGTAGTTATAGTAGTAATACGACACCCTCTGTTTAAACGTTATAATATAGACCTAAAGAAAAAAATGGTCGCCTCTCTAACAGCTGTTCGTATCGATTGTCATTTGAGGAGCATAGTATAAAAGTTAGAGAACTCAATTTTTTGTGATTTCGAGATATTGATTGTTTCCCCATAGAATTTTGTGTGCTAAATGCGATTCTGGAACTGTTTAGGTTCATAAACGGACAGAATAGAGCGAAAACAGAACTTAACTGTGCGTTTTAGAACCAAAATATAGACAACGCCACTGTTGCTTGGTTTCAAATTAGGACAATTCCTTCAGTAGCCAATGAGAAACCCACATTCGTACCACCTTTTCCCATCATGCATCGCGAATCCAGCATGGCTGATTGTTTATATAATCGGTTTGTGGATGAATATAGTACTGTTTCACGTAAATTTGCTTTTAAACCGAGTTAGAAGAGACCGGATTCATAAGTAGACAATTACGCTTTAAACGCGGCTTCGTTTGGTTTCAAAAACAGACAACTCCACTTTAAATATGACTTCGTTTGGTTCCAAAAACAGACAACTCCACTTGAAATATGGCTTCATTTGGTTTCAAAAACAGACAACTCCACTTTAAATAAGGCTTCGTTTGGTTTCAAAAACAGACAACTCCACTTGAAATATGGCTTCGTTTGGTTTCAAAAACAGACAACTCCACTTGAAATATGGCTTCGTTTGGTTTCAAAAACAGACAACTCCATGACTTAGTTTCAGAGATGGACAACTCCACTTTTAACCTTAAATTTCGACCTGAATATCTATATAATATATAATTTGAACTGGTAATGGAAATTACGGGAAAATAGCTGAACAGATATTAATAAATGACCCCTCGCTTTGAAGCTTGGAACCCAAAGTTTTTCGGAAAAATAGTAGTTTTCAGTGAAATGTCAATTTTCCTACATAATTTTCCTATTTTTCAAAATTCATCTGTTGTCAGTTTTGAGAAATAATTTTATTGAAACACGGCCGACTTGATTGAATTTCAGAACAAAACACACACTACAATAAACAATAGGCTATTACACGAAGGCTATGACCTGCTGGATTGCCGACATATTTAGAGCTCAATTCAATTTGTTATTAAAAACTGATTCTGCAGTGTATAATTTTCTGAGTACAGCTGTGTATTGGATATTCAAATCTACGAAACTTGAGGTGGTTTGATGACATTATCACCATTAGAAATTAAATATCATAATGCGTTTATTTTTCATTAATTGTACATAATATTGATACTATTTTGATGACATAAAGTGAAACGTTTTGAAGTTATGTAAGTAAATGTAGAGAATATCTTAATTTAGTTGTTCATTTCTATAATTTACTGAGTGACTGCTATATATAACTACAAAACTTAAGTAAGATAATAATATTGTTATTAAAAATCAAATATTTTTATACTTATTAACCCAGTGGGGTTGGGTCTATTTCATATACTTAATGGTGGTGTAGTGTAGATATTGATGTGTCATTGTCTTCAGTATTGGCTCGAGAGAGCGCAAAAATTACAGTTCCTAAGGAAAGATAAAAAGGTATTACTTACTGATAAAATAAGATGCCTAGAAAATTCTGTAGTCTCCAGATCACTTCAGCAAGAACTCTTAGTAGGATAAAATTATTTTACGCTCTACATTTCAAGTTCTACATGCAGCAGCTATACGAAAATGCTATTGTTCGAAAGCTTAACAAACCTGACATTTTTTTAACTTTTGCCTACAATCCACAATGACCTGAAATAGCTACTGCTATCGTCCTGACATTGATACTTGCGTTTTCGCGTTGAAACTCAAAAACTGAAGTTGGATAGGTTCAAGAAAAAGTATTTGGCCTAAAAAAAACCATTCAGAGGGAGTAGGTTCCATTATTATGGAAGGAAATAACTATCAAAAAAACAAGTATTCTTCATTGAAAATAAATCTGAAAAATTTTTATTTGAACGTCTAACGAACTTAGTTTGCAGCAGTATTTGCTGCACAAGCCACTAGTTAATTTTAATTACATTTTGAGACTGAAAATATATTTCTATGACCCATGAGAAAATTAAAAAAAAAATGCAAGTATAACGGTGATATTGGTTTCCAAGCATCTAGTTTTTCGCCTTTCCTGTAAAAAAAAAAACAAACAAACAAAAACAAAAGTGTAGTTGTCCAACTTTGATACCAAGCTCCTCTTTATGATGTCAGTTTCCTTGTAACCACGGAACACAAATTAAAGAGCACAGAATAATTAGAATATGTCTGTAGTTGTACTCTTTGATCAAAGTATAGCGTGGTTTCAGATCAGGCCCAGTTGTATACTAACGTTCAAAGATATCTGACATGCAAGTTGCTGATCGTGTAGCGAGTTTTCTAACCACAGGATAAGTCAGAACCAAAGATGTAACAAATTGACAAACAGTTTCGTTAGTTCTCAATAGGTGGCACTATTATTGAGACTGGTAAGAAAGTGTTGGGGAAAATTATGTAGTTTAAGTATGAATTATTCTCATATTGACAATATCAGCGGTTTCCTGCTAAACATAATGCTTTTTACAATCATTAGATGAAGATGAAATTTTGAGTGCTATTATTTGGGTATATTTATATACTATTGGCAACAGTGACTATCTTCGACATTTATTCATAAAAACGAATAACTTTGCTCCTCCCCAGAATCCAGCCATTCAGGACGAGATTATTGCAGGTGAAATACTTGATTCCCTTATTTCCTCTTTCACATCTGACAAGGCCATCGCTCGTATTAAAGCTCTCCAAGAGAAGGAATCTGGATTTTGTGTTCATGCTCTGCCTTCCTCCTTCCCCTATTATTTATTCGCTCGTTTTCATACTCTCTCTCGCTATCATAACATTAATACTCGATCACAACGCGATAACACGCTAGAAATTCTACTTCACACATCATATCTGTATTCCTCATCTTTCACTGTTGCTACCTCTCGTCACTGGAACTCTCTGCCGCCTGAAGTCAAGGGCTGCCGAACATTGAAATCTTTCAAATCCAAGTTAGAAAATTATCTTATGAGAGTTGCCAAACTAACTTACTATTATGACAAGTGTTGTATTGCATGTTTCCACGTATTCACATTTTTTTATGTTCTAGTGATATTTAACTTATTTTATATTTTTGTTTTCATATTTTCCGATAATGGTATATCTATAACGTGATAAGTTGAGTTATAACTTATATAATCCTAATTTTCCTTACTGTGTGTACTTAAAAATATTGTATTCATTGTATGCTTTGTACTGCACTATTTTATTACTATTATTATTATTATTATTATTATTATTATTATTATTATTATTATTATTATCAATAATTGTCTTATTTTTTATACTTTGTATGTATCATTTATTTTGACCTGCTGTTCACATTTTATTGTGCTTTTTTCTTTCTTTCTGTATGTTATATATTATGTCTGATTTCTACTTACCGGTACTTGTTGTTTACATTTTATTATTATTATCTTATTCAGTTTTGTGTGTAAAATTGTAGTGTACTTTGTAAATTGGTAGTGTTTTTTGTAACGCAGTTTTACTCCTGGTTGAATGTTAGAGAAGGCCGTATGGTCTTAATTCTGCCAGGTTAAATAAATCATTATTATTATTATTATTATTATTATTATTATTATTATTATTATTATTATTATTATTATTATTATTATTATTATTATGTTGGTACCATGATGGATAGTAAATCTTTCCAAATCGCTACTGCATTGCGTCTGGGCTGTAAAATTTGCCTTGTACACTAATGTATATGCGGAGAGACTGTAGATTCTTTTGGACATCATGCCTTAAGCTGTGCCAGAAGTAAAGGTCGCATTCCTAGGCATTCTGCTATTAATAACATCATCAGTAGATCTTTAACCTCCTGTAACATTCCAACTCTTCTTGAACCATCTGATATTAGTCGGTCAGATGGTAAACGACCTGACGGCTTGACATTAATTCCTTGGTCCAAAGGTAAATCACTCATCTGGGATTTTACATGTGTAGATACATTAGCTCTTTCCCATTTAAAATCTACTGTCAATTGAGCTGGATCTGCTGCTGAGTCCGCTTATCATGCTAAACGACGTTAACATTTAACATCAAATTACATCTTCGTCGCTTTTGCAGTTGAGATCTTTGGTCCGTGCTGTAGAGACGCTGAAGATCGACTGACCCAAATTGGTACACGCCTACTGTCCCGTATACCGGCGATCCTAGATGTATCAATTTCCTTCGTCAACGCATTGGAATTTCGGTTCAGCAAGGGAATGCTACCTCCATTCTGGGATCATTTCCTAACTCTATTTCGATGGATGAGATCTTTCTCATTTAATGTAAATTATGTAAAATGTTTATTAAAAAAAAGAACCTGAAAAAAATGTCCAATATACAGAAATGCCTACAAATCATGTCCTATATACAGAAATCTCCAGAAGTTAAAATGTTCAATAGACAGAAATCACCAGAAATCAAAATGTCCAATAAGCAATATGTTCAATGACTATGGACATTTAAGAAACTGAACATTTGATGACTGGGGACATTTTTGTGAATTTTGTATCATTTGTGTAATGCTCATATTATTTTATAAAAACTGAACTGACTTCGAACATGAGCTTTGCTCTTTTGGGGTACTTTCATGTAGCGTTTCATATGTTATATGTTATTATTAAATAAATGTAAATAAATAAATAAATAAAATAAAATAAAAAAATACCATCGGTCATAGCTTATAACGTAACATGTGTAAGTAATAGAAAAAATGAACAAATTTCATTTAAATGAACGAAAATGCCATTATGCAATTCATGTAATAATAGTAATAATTTAAAATGTCCAAAAATACGTTGAGATAAGTAGTAATTTGTGAAAGACAATGGAAAACCTTTAGAATTCACAGTTTTATCTAAGCTCTAAGCGATAAGAATACACGCAAAGCTCTCCTAAGTGTCAATTATTCACAATGAAAACATTAACACGAGGACATAGAAGTTGGCAGTTGAGTCACCTTCCACAATAGAAACTTATAGACCTAGTTCCCGTAAGGTCATGAATGCAAACAATCATTACTGACGTTACCTCTAAAGAAAAACCTTCTGGTTTACAAATTTCTGCGTTCACGTTTTCGTTCACTTCTAATGTTAACGTTTATGAAAATCATTGTGAATGGTTACATTAAATAACCTGACAGCACGCTTCGGCGTTTACGTTGCTTTTGCGTTTACTTCCCATTGTGAATAGCCTTTTAATTAAATTTATACGCGAAAGCTTTGAAAAATTATAATTATGCTAACATTTAAACTGCTGTTATGCAAATCTAGTCTTTCAGGTAAAGCTCCCTGTAAAGCAGATTTGAATAATTTCAAGGGAAAAATTGTTCCGGAGCCGGGTATCGATCCCGAGATCTCTGGTTGAACGTACCAGCGCTCTGCCAACTGAGCTACCCGGTAACTCCACCCGACACCGTCTCAACTTTTCCCTTTATATCCACAAAACTCGCGTGTGCACTCGATGTGGGTCTCTGGCGTTTCGTCAGCCCACGCGAGTTGTGTGGATATAAAGGGAAACATTGAGACGGTGTCGGGTGGAGTTCCCGGGTAGCTCAGTTGGCAGAGCGCTGGTATGTTCAACCAGAGGTCTCGGGATAGATACCCGGCCCCGGAACAATTTTTCCCTTGAAAGTATTCAAAACTGCTGTTGTTTAGTCAGCTGTCCGAAGACAGGTCTGAAACTCACAAGAGATAACAAGAAGGCACCACTTATGAGGCAACTAGGCTAGGAGATAATGGGGTAGGGTGGTCAGTTCCTTTCTCCCTCCATTACATACATCGCCGACTAGATACATTACACTAATCAGACTTCAGATGCATACAAACGATTTGTTCTTCCTCTGACACATATCGTCAAGTGAGATGTACTGCCTGATAATAGGATGCATGAAAATTTGCAGCCATAGTGCGATGTAATTAATCCATCGTTATAATGAAATATTTAAGAATTTTCAGCCGTTAAATATAACTTTTAAGTGTAGGTATGTTTTTCCTTTACTCATGTAGCCATAATCTGATATGATTTATCCAGCGTTATAGTGGATTATTTAGAAATATTTTAAGCCGTGAAACATAATTTTTAGATGTATGGTTTTCATTTAACATTTTAAGCCGTGAAACAATTTTAGGTGTATGTTTTTCTTTAGTTAACATTATTTAAGTAGTGAAACAATTATTTTTAAGTGTATGTCTTTCCTTTAAAATTTATTTTTAGATATATATGTCTTTTTTAAATTTTAAGCCGTGAAAGATAATTTTTAGGTGTATGTTTTTCGTTTCACATTTTAAGCTGTGGAACATAATGTTTAGGTTTATGTCTTTCCTTTAACATTTTAAGCCGTGAAACAACAATTTTTAGGGTATGTCTTTCCTTTAACATTTTAAGCCGTGAAACATAATTTTTAGGTGTATGTCTTTTTTTTAGCTAATATTTTATGCCGTAAAACATAATTTTAGATGTAAGTCTTTCCTTTAACATTTAAGTCTGAAACATAATTTTTAGGTTTATGTCTTTCCTTCAGCTAATATTTTATGTCGTAAAACATAATTTTAGGTGTGTCTTTCCTGTAACATTTTAAGCCTGAAACATAATTTTTAGGTCTATGTAGGTGTATGTCTTTCCTTTAGCTAATATTTTATGTCGTAAAACATAATTTTAGGTGTGTCTTTCCTTTAACATTTTAAGCCTGAAACATAATTTTTAGGTGTATGTCTTTCCTTTAGCTAATATTTTATGTCGTAAAACATAATTTTAGGTGTATCTTTCCTTTAACATTTTAAGCCTGAAACATAATTTTTAGGTGTATGTCTTTCCTTTAGCTAATATTTTATGTCGTAAAACATAATTTTAGGTGTGTCTTTCCTTTAACATTTTAAGTCTAAAACATAATTTTTAGGTGTATGTTTTTTTTTAGCTAATATTTTATGCCGTAAAACATAATTTTAGATGTAAGTCTTTCCTTTAACATTTTAAGCCTGACACATAATTTTTAGGTGTATGTCTTTTTTTTTTTAATATTCTATGCCGTAAAACATAATTTTATATGCAAGTCTTTCCTTTAACATTTTAAGCCTGAAACATAATTTTTAGGTGTATAAGTCTTTCCTTTAGCTAATATTTTATGTCGTAAAACATAATTTTAGGTGTGTCTTTCCTTTAATATTTTAAGCCGTGAAACAGTTCTTAGGTGTATGTCTTTCCTTCAACATTATAAGCCGTGAAACAATCATTTTTGCGTGTATGTTTTTTCTTTAATATTTTAAGCCGCGAAGCAATGTTTATGTGTATGTTTTTCCTTTACTCATATAGCCATAGTCTGATGTGATTTATCCAGCGTTATAATGGATTACTGTATTTAGAAATATTTTAAGCTATGTATCATAATTTTTAGGTGTATATTTTTCCTTTACTTATGCAGCTATAATCTGATGTAATATAATTGATTATTTAGAAATAGATAATGCTAGGTTTGCAGTGAAAGACTTGTCCTTGGGCATAAAACTATGAATTAAATGGTAACTAAGGAAATAAAAAAATATAACTAATAAAAAATTCATTGTTTGTCCAATTCAATAATATTTTCGTGTTTTATTTATTTTAACTCTTATAACATTTATAACGCATTGGAGTTTGAAGTGACTTTTGAATGAACTTCTACATCAGCGGAAATTAGCCACAGAGAAAAATACACCAGAAGACAATATTAGGTGAACGAACCGCTTGTGAGGAAAACTTACATAGGAAAAACACAGTGAAAGGAAATAGGTTCTGAACAACATAAATTAAAGGAAATTTTCAGAAAATTAAACACAAAGATGAAAATGTACCCATGGAAAACCTCAGAAGAATAATACGATTCTGGGAAAACGGCTATTGTACAGAACTCGTCAGAGGAAAACATCTAGAGAAAAAACACATATGAAGAGAAAAACAAATAATAAAACACACTGAAGAAACAGCATTTTAACGTCATAACAATGGAAAACAGCGACATAAATTATACACCAACTGAGAGTAGGAAATTTTTAGTTTGTCAGAAGGAGAACTCAAAAATAGCAAGACAGCTAGCTATACCGACAAACAGACAGCAGGCATCACAGGATGCTGTAGACAGGTCTTGGGTCGGCATCCCTGACTTCGATTATGCTAATGGACGAATTGACGCGCTGTGGAGCTTGAGGCTGCTATCTATTTATTAGGATAATGAGTAGAGTGGCGCATACATTATCTGATTTGCCAAGTCCACGTCCTTACGCAGAGTATGATGGAGCGCAAGTCCTTGATATCTCTGTTTATAAAGAAAACTGTCATACATGACAAGAGATTTTGTAACATATACGTTGTCTTGGCAACGCAGCTTCTAATATCGCTACATGACTGTTCGCTACAATAACGAAATGCGCCATGTAATGAAGTACTTAATCTTTGTTATCTCAGTGGTTTTATTGTGTTTATGTTTTTCACAGATCATGTCTTAGAAGTTTATTTTACAAAATGGCTATGCTCTCACTTATAACCGTTTATCTCATAGGCCTATTAACGGAAAGAAAAATAGTATTTATTTATTTAAATATCTGTCTGTCTGTCTGTCTGTCTGTCTGTCTGTCTGTCTGTCTGTCTGTCTGTCTGTCTGTCTGTCTGTCTGTCTGTCTGTCTGTCTGTCTACCTACCTACCTACCTATCTATCTATCTATCTATCTATCCATTTATTTAATGCAGAGGTAATTGAATGGGATTCACGGTACATTTTCAATCTCGCAGTCAGACATCAAAATGTTCAATACTTCTGTATCATATTTTAATTGGACTAATTCTACGTTACTTATTTACTTACAAATGGCTTTTAAGGAACCCGGAGGTTCATTGCCTCCCTCACACAAGCCCGCCATCGGTCCCTATCCTCAGCAAGATTAATCCAGTCTCTATCATAATATCCCACCGCCCTCAAATACATTTTAATATTATCCTCCCATCTACATCTCGACCTTCCCAAAGATTTTTTTCCCTCCGGCCTCCCAACTAACACTCTATATGCATTTCTGGATTCACCCATACGTGCTACATGCCCTGCCTATCTCAAACGTCTGAGTTTAATGTTCCTAATTATGTCAGGTGAAGAATACAATGCGTGCAGTTCTGCGTTGTGTAACTTTCTCCATTCTCCTGTAACTTCATCCTCCTTAGCCCCAAATATTTTTCTAAGCACCTTATTCTCGAACACCCTTAACCTCTGTTATTCTCTCAAAGTGAGAGTCCAAGTTTCACAATCATACAGTACAACCGGTAATATAACTGTTTTATAAATTCCAACTCTCAGTTGTTATTAAAGCAGACTGGATGACAAAAGCTTTTCAATCTAATAGGCCTAGTAGAAGGCATTTTCCTTATTTATTCAGCTTTTAATTTCCTTTTTAGTGTATGTAATTTATATTTGTTATTGTTGCTCCAAGGTATTTGAATTTTTCTACCTCTTCAAAGGATAAACTTCCTATTTTTATATTTACATTCAATTTCGTACTACTTCCAGGTCACGAGACATAATCATATACGGTACCTTGTTTTTTTTTTTTTCGGAGAATCCTGCGTTATAAGACTATATTAAGCAATATGTGTTCGCCAGTCAAGATGACCAGTCTCTGTAATCGAACTGAGAACTGTGAGAACACTGCCGTCGCTTCCGCGCTTTTTCCTCGAGTCTGGGCTGAGTGACATTTGCATATGCTGGCACCTGTGAAAGTTACGAAGGCGTTTCAAGCCGCTCCCACAGTAGCGATGTCATCCACACCGCATAGACCAGTTACAGGTACAGTGCAGTACTATAACTCTGTCTGCCTTCTGCCGTCATGGAAAGAAAATGTTGTGACTGAATTTGTGAAAAGTAAATTGCATAATAAGTATGATTTTAACTCGGTTTATTCTTTAAGAAATTCCCTGTGCCTATATTATGTACAGGAGCATCGGGTATTATGGAATATTCGAGTAATATGGAACAGTGATATTTCATCTCTATAAAATGTTACAACCTACCGGGAACCACGAAAACTATGTACTTCATATCATCCTCCTGGCGTCAGGTTGCAGTCTCGCTTGAATTGGACTAGTGACGACTTGTTAGTAATTAATTCTGTGTTCTACCGTTTTCTATAATTTTTGCAGATAATCTGATATTAGGTGACTAAATATGTTATGTGTTGTACGGTCTGATTCGTTTGGGTATGGATAATATTAATTTATTACTGTTAGTAGGTTATTTTACGACGCTTTATCAACATCTCAGGTTATTTATCGTCTGAATGACATGAAGGTGATAATGCCGGTGAAATGAGTCCGGGGTCCAGCACCGATAGTTACCCAGGATTTGCTCATATTGGATTGAGGGAAAACTCCGGAAAAACCTCAAGCAGGTAACTTGTCCCGACCGGGAATAGAACCCGGGCCACCTGGTTTCGCAGCCAGACGCGCTGTTACTCCACAGGTGTGGAATTAATTTATTATTATAAAGCTATTATGATAATAGGATATTTTTTGCTGGTTATATTATGATTAAAAGATGGAAATTTACATATATATGACAATCAACAATGCATAATCTGAAAGGACAAATGAAAATCGTAGATGATTAAATTGGCTACTACAAATCAGCAGCGGGCAGAATGTGTTCTTTGGTATGCTAAATTTGAGAGTGTTAAAAGAGTTCAAAAGGAGTTTCGACGTGAGTATGGTGTGCGTAATGTACCTAAATACGATTCCAGTCCTAGTAAGCTTATATTAAATTAATTTTCATCATTTTACTAGCTATCTCAAATATTAAATTAATTATAATTCATTGAATTAAATTAGCTCATAAATTAAGTTACTACTTTACCTTATAGATTTATCTAAATTTAAATAAATGTGTAGTGAAGATTATTGCTGGAGAACCTTTTAAGTGTAGTGAAAATATTTGTAATTTAAATTTATGTATTGTATTGATTAAGGCTGGTTGAGTGGAAGAGAAGGCCTTATGGCCTTAACTCTGCCAGCGAAAATAAAACATTATTATTATTATTATTATTATTATTCCATAGTATTGTGGTATCGAGCATTTGTAGAAACAGGTTCTGTGTTTAGAAAATATGGATCTATTGTTAATTATTGTGCTAGAAATTTGCGATGTTGAATTTGGACAGGATTTAAATTGAATTATGTTAGTTTTGCAATAGAGTAATATTTTGCAATTGAAGGGTGAAACTGCCAAATGTTCTATGTGGATAATTTTACAGGAGGACAAAAAAAAAACGTTGCGCAACTGAAGAAGGCACTTCAAACGGTTTGATATTATAGTTCATATTTATACTACTTCTAGCAGTACTAGCACGACGTCGCTTCTTGTGCATCACTATCATGACTGTGGAAAGGGTAGTTTAGATTTGAAATCTCACATTCAGATGTCGCGAATAATTAATCGGAAGAGCTATATCTCAATGAAATACGTACCAAATTGTAGGGTTTGAAGATCGGAAAAGAACAGATGAGACTTACGAGTGTAGATTATCAACTGAAACTGAGCTGCACAATATTAATAATGGAATTCCTCAAGGATCAATATTAGGTCCCCTACTTTTTCTAGTGTTCATAAATGATCTTGCCCCCCTAATAAAAGATTAGGTCATCCCATATTATTTCCAGATGACACGAGTATAGTAATTACAGCCAATAACTCCAACACATCCCAATCTTCAACAGAGGAAATTCTTTTCAAAATATGTGACTGGTTCTCAGTCAATAAATTAGTATTAAATTGTAACAAAACTAACATAATTCAATTTAAATCCTGTCCAAATTAAACCTCGCAAATTTCAAGCGCAATAATTAGAAACAACAACAACAACAGCAACCAAATTGCTTGGTTTAAAAATCGATAATTTGTTAAATTTAAAAAATCATTTTAAAGAAATTACCCCAAAACTAAATTCAGCATGTTTTGCTATTTGATCTATGCAAAAGATAGTAAATATCAATACCTTAAAAACAATATACTTTGCATACTTCCACTCGGTAATGAGTTTTGGAATAATATTCTGGGGAAATTCCACAGATAGTAACAGTATATTTCTATTACAAAAAAGAGTAATTAGAATAATAGTTGGTGCCAAATCTAGGGAATCATGTAGGACTATTTTCAAAAAACTATAAATAATGCCCATGGCTTGTAAGTATATTTTTTTCGTTAATAACCTTCCTCGTATGTAATCGTGAAAACTTTGTAACTAACTCAACAGTTCACAGCATAAATACATGTCAAAAAATGACTTTCATATTCCATCGGCAAGTCTATCATGCTATCAAAAATGAGTGCGTTATATGGAGGTAAAAATTTTTAATAGCCTCCCTATCGATATAAAAAATGAAACTCAAAACATATGATTATTTAGAGCCAAATTAAAGAAGTACCTATTCCTCACGCCTTCTATTCTGTAGGTGAATTCATGACATTCAACAACGCTTCATGAAATTGATACTAAAACTTTGTATTGTACTAGTAGACTATATCGTAAATCTCTCTTGTATATATTTCATCTAGACCAGGCCTGCACAAGGTTTGCGCTCTCCGAGCCGGCTCGCAGCTCATGAGCGGAATGTAGATATTAGCTGCGCTCTGTATAAGGATGGACTGGATGAAGGGGTGATCTCGTACAAAATATACACAAAAGGAAGTACTATTACGAGTGTTCATGAAATGAATTCCCGTTCAGTGTTTGCAAAGCTATCTTGGACTATTATTAATTAATAAAGAAATATTTATTTTACAGAAGTAATAGAAATTCTATAGCTACTTAAATGTACAATATCATTTTGTTATATTTTTATTTATCAGTACATCAAAACGAGTTTTTATGCTGTTGGCAGCTGAAAGGAACAGTAGCCTACTACTGATCGTAATGAAACATCAGTTACAGATGTTCGATGTCGGCCTTTATTAAAGTTGATTATAGAAAACAGTTGCTCACAAATATAAATGTTGAGCCAAACATAGCAATCATTTTCACAGCCAGCCTGTATAGTCGTGGATATTATTGCTAATGTTTAGTCTTGTAAAACTCAACCAGGCTAGTAGTATTATTCAAACGATCTTTAGCTCTTAGGTCAAATTAAAGATCAATAAATTCGAACTGTAAATCGTTAAATGTTATGTTCCGTCTTTTAGATTCCTCCATACTGTACTGTAGCAGTAGGTAAGCAACATGAAACAGTCACTGAGAATAGGCCTACACACTGCACTCCACTAGATAACTGAGTGGTCGTTTCCCTCTTCTCTACCTACAGCAAGTCTATGTCATTCTGACGTATCTTCCTCTCCGTTTCGGCGAACGGTAAACACCGCTCTCCCGCTCCGAAGGAGCGCGCGCTCTCGTTGAGCGCTGTTTTTGCAGGCCTGATCTAGACTGTCACTATAAATTGAGACTTTATAATAGTATTAAGTTTTTTGACTTGTTCCATATTCTAGTGTGAAGCAATGTATGAATACCATGGAATGTTAATAAATACAATACAATACAATACAATCCTAAGAACTATTTTTTAATGATTGATCGTCAATGATCACGACTTTCATTTGTTCGCGTTTGATCTGCAAACCCCACGGGTTTCATTGAAATATAGCTCTTCCAATTAATTATTTGCGACGTCTCCATATGAGATTTTAAATCTAAACTATTGCGCTCTCATAAAGTTAGCCATTGTGAGAAAACGACAGCTAGAATTCTTCAGCGCTGCCTGACCTCGAACTCGAAACATTCCTATCAAATCCACATAGAACAACAGGAGTAGACAGAGTCGTTAGCTCGACACTGACAAAAGACTGGCGGGGCCCGCTACCGTGTCTGCGTGGAGCGCATTATACAGTGTGTGGAATGCTTTATGTGATAGCAGTTCTGGGTGTGTTGGGTGAACGCAAAGAGTTATTAAATTTGCCGAGATTTGTTGGCTCTGCTGCGCGTCTCTTGTACCAATGCGGGCAACACGACGCAATAAAACGCGAGTGAAGAAAACTGTAACGACCGATGAATAATAATTCGAAGGGCTGGACAATCAGCAATGCCACAAATACTCTATGTCGACACACTTTATAGGTTCTCTTCAACAGGGGCAAACTGAAAAATTCTGGCGAGATTTTCGGTGTATGAAATCACTATGAGTCGTCTTAGACTATTTTTCTTTATATTGTGAAGACACTCGACACAGCTATGAGGAGATTTCCTAATAGTAACTAGTTTCACAAAGGCATCCGAGCACCTCCACTTAGGCTTTTTTTTTTGTAGCAACATGATTTCTTAAAGTACTCTAGATTCTTACGAATAATTTTATAATAGTAAATAAACTTTTGAAAACAACCAAGAAAGCTACAGCAGTTTCTTCAATGATATTTTTATGCCATTCAAGATAGTTATGACTAATTAATTCATAGTAATATAATTTTTATCACATTCAATATAGCTACTGTAGATTTTGTTAGTAACATGATTTTATGGATGGCACCTAAGAGAGGTATTTTATAGTATCATGATTTTAATGACATCTGAAACAGCTATGAAAGATTATTTACTACTGACAAGGTTTTCGATTACATTCGAAACAGTTACGGAAGGTTATTTCATAGTAACAAGATTTTATGGCACCGAGACAGCTATGACAAATTATTGTATATTAACATTGTTTTTGATGGCAACTAACACTGCTATAGGAGATTATTCAATAATGGCATTGTTACAGAAAGTTATTTCATAGCAACCGAGACAGCTATGACAATTATTGTTAGTTAACAATGTTTTGATGGGAACCAAAACTGATAAAAAAGATTATTCAATACTGACAATTATTTGGAATACAACAGAGATAGTTACAGGAAGTTATTTGTAGTAATCGAGACAGCTGTGACAAATTATTGTATATTATCATTGTTTTTATGGCAACCAAGAATGCTACGGAAGATTATTTAATACGGAATTGTTTTCGAACATATGAGAGACAGCTACAGAAAATTATTTTATGGTAACCGAGACAGCTACGGAAGATTATTTAATATGGAATTGTTTTCGAATACATCAGAGACAGCTACAGAAAGTTATTTCATGGTAACCGAGATAGCTATATCAAATTATTATACAGTATATTAACATCGTTTTTGATGACAACCAAGACTCATATAGAGAATTATTCAATAGTGACTTTGTTTTCGAATACATCAGAGACAGCTACAGAAGGTTATTTCATAATAACTGAGACAGTTATGACAACTTATTGTATATTAACATTGTTTTGATGGCAACCAAAACTGCTATGGAAGATTATGTAATATGGCATTGTTGTCGAATACATCAGAGACAGCTACAGAAGGTTATTTCATAGTAACCGAGACAGCTATAACAAATTATTGCATATCAACATTGTTTTTGATGGCAACCAAGACTTCTATAGAAGATTACTTTATAGTGGCACTGTTTTCGAATACATCAGAGACAGCTACAGAAGGTTACTTCATAGTAAACGAGACAACTGTAACAAATTATTGTATATTAACATTGTTTTTGATGGCAACCAAGACTGCTATGGAAGATTATTTAATATGGCATTGTTTTCGAAGACATCAGAGACAGCTACAGAAGGTTATTTCATAGTAACCGAGACAGCTATAACAAATTATTGTATATTAACATTGTTTTTCATGGCCGAGACTGCTGCAGAAGATTTTTTAATAGTGGAATTGTTTTCGAATATATTACAGATGGCTACAGAAGGTTATTTCATAGTGATCGAGGCAGCTATGACAAATTATTGTATATCAACATTGTTTTTGATGGCAACCAAGACTGCTATAGAAGATTACTTTATAGTGGCATTGTTTTCGAATACATCAGAGACAGCTACAGAAGGTTACTTCATAGTAAACGAGACAACTGTAACAAATTATTGTATATTAACATTGTTTTTGATGGCAACCAAGACTGCTATGGAAGATTATTTAATATGGCATTGTTTTCGAAGACATCAGAGACAGCTACAGAAGGTTATTTCATAGTAACCGAGACAGCTATAACAAATTATTGTATATTAACATTGTTTTTCATGGCCGAGACTGCTGCAGAAGATTTTTTAATAGTGGAATTGTTTTCGAATATATTACAGATGGCTACAGAAGGTTATTTCATAGTGATCGAGGCAGCTATGACAAATTACTTTATAATAACATGGCTTTTGATGGCATTCGAGACTGCTGTAGATTATTCAATAGTATAAAGGTTTTCAATTACGTTCGAGACAGCTACGAAAGCAAATTTTATAGTAACATGACTTTATGGCACCGAGACAGCTGTGACAGATTATGTTACACTAACATGGTTGGTTTTGATGACACCCGAGACTGTTATAGAAGATTACTTAATAGTGTTAAGGTTTTTAGTTACATTAGAGACAACAACAAAAGTTAATTTCATAATTACTTCATAGTGAAATGGTTTTGGTTACATTGGAGAAAATTATGGAAGCTTATTTTATAGTAGACGTAACATAATTCTATGACAGATTCTTTATAGTAACATATTTTTATGGCACCCGAGACTGGTATAGAAGATTATATGTAATAGTACCGAGATTTTCGATTACATTTGAGACAGCTATGGAAGTTTATTTCATAGTAACATTATTTTATGGCACCCTAGTTATATATGATAGGTTATTTTAAAACAACATGGTTTTTATGGCACCCAATACGGCTCTGGAAGATTATTTAATACTGTAGTGACAAAATTTCCGATAATCGAGACAGCTACTGAAAGTTATTTCGTAGTAACTCGGTTTTATGGCCCTTGAGACAGCTATTGAAGGTTTTAAATTACACCCGAGACAGCTATGGTAGACTGTCATGTTTTTACTCGTTTATTTAACGATGCTGTACCAACTACTAGGTTATTTTAGCATCGATAAGATTGGTAAGAGCGAGATGGTATTTGGAGAGATGAGGCCAATGATTCTCCATAGACTATCTGACATACGCCTAATGGTTTGGGAAAACTTAAAAAAAAAAAGTCAACCAGGTAATCAGCCCAAGCGGAAAATGAACCCAAGCCGAAGCGCAACTCCGGATCGGTAGGCAAGCGTCTCAGCCGACTGAACTACGCCAGATGTTGGCAGACTCTCACAGTAGCATAGTAGCGCCCGAAACAGCTACGAGAAATTATTTTATAATTACATGGTTTCCGCGGATGTGTCTCAGTAACATTCTGACGACAGGTTATTTTATAGTAACATAGTTGGTGATTGCATTGGAGAGGCTATTGCAAGTTATTTCCCATTAGCATGATTTTATAGCAGCTGAGACAACTATAGGAAATTATTCATATCAACATGTATTTTTAATGGCATCTGAGGCAGTTATAACATTATTTCGCAGTAACATGGTTTTTATTGCCCCCAATAGAGATATAGGCAGATTTGCCTATAATAACTTGGTATTCGAGACAGCTGTCGGAAGCTATTCGAATGGTAACTAGTTTCAAAAGGCATCCGAGACAGTTGTCAAAGGTATTCTAGTGGTAACAATTTTTATAATAATAATAATAATAATAATAATAATAATAATAATAATAATAATAATAATGATTTATTTAACCTGGCAGAGTTAAAGCCATACGGTCTTCTCTAACACTCAACCAGGAGTAAAACTGCGTTACAAAAAACACTACAAATTTACAAAGTACACTACAATTTTACACAAAAAACTGAATAAGACAATAATAATAAAATGTAAATAACAAGTAAGTAGAAATCAGACATAATATATAACATACAGAAAGAAAGGAAAGAGCATAATAAAATGTGAACAGCAGGTCATGGCACCCGAGATATCTAAAGGAAGATTCGTATGGTAGCTTAGGCTATAATTTTCAAAGGCACCCAAAATATTTTCCGGAGAAGTTCCAATGGTAAATTAGTTAGCAAAGCACCTGAGAGGGATAAGGCAGATATTCTTATAAAAACTTCTAGTTTCTGAAAGTATCTGAGACAGATACGGCACGATATTTCAATGATAACTTAGTTTCAGAAAACACTCGAAGCAGCTACAGGTATTTTTGAATAGCAATTTATTCTGCTATATAATTAGTTAAGTTGGTATTTAAAATTTATAGGAATGTTAGAAAACGTTACAGGATTTTAATAATATTCTGATATTACATATTATGTTCTTGGTATGTAGACCAACTGAACAGTATGCCTGCTGCGGTAGAAAAGGCGTATTTCTGTCCTTGGAGGAGTTGTACTAGGCCTATAGACATTTTATCTTTTAACATCTTCACAATAGCTACGAATAATCATTTTACAAGCATATTGATTCCACTATACAATATCGATAATGAAAGGTAGAGAAAGTTTAATTCTACTTCATTCGACTTCAGTTATTGTTAAGGTATAATGAAGACTAAGTTTACACATATGGGGCGTTCAGAGCACAAGGGAATCAAGCCCACTTTTGACCAATTGGGAGATATTTCATCTGTATATACTTTAAGCTACTTTCAGAGCATAAAAGGATCATGTCCTCAAAATCTTTGCAATGGTGCAGATGTTTAAAATCACACTCACCGTTAGTGGATAATTAACTATACATAAAAGACTTTATGTCTAATTTTCTGAAAAGTTTATTTTTGTGACTTGATTCCCTTGTGCTCTAAGCGTCCCATATTCCTGACTTCTACTTACAGAATAATTCGTTTTCTAATTATACAGAGTGAATACAAGTAATGTCATTATTTTCAGGGGGTTATTCTTTGAGATACTTCAAACAAAAAAGGAATTAATACAATTATGCTCGTTTTTGTTTTCTGTTCGAGATAAAAATTGTTTTATGTGAAATATTTAATACCGTGTTTTGGGAAAGCCATTGATTTAATTTCCAATATGTTTAATAAATTTAAGAGAGCAGTGTATTATGATGACTATTACACTCTTACTACGTCATACTACTTTTGACCAATAAAACGGTACGAAAGGACGTATTTCAACCAATCATGGCTGCTTATCGCACAATTTTATCGCGTCCCTAGCATTTGTTTAATTTTATCGCGTCCCTAGCATTTGTTTAATTTTATCGCGTCCCTAGCATTTGTTTCTTTGTTTTCCAACATTTGAAACTGCACTGGTCTGGACGTCAAAAATATATATATAATTACAAACCACTCCAGTCGATGCATAGCAGTTTCAAATATGACTCGCATTGGCACTCAAGAACAAGAATTAATAAAAATCACTGATCATACCTATGCATCTTCTGAAATCCGATTTACAAATAAATGAAGAGCACCATTCGGAAATCCTGAATAAGTTGAATACACCATGTAGGCCTAAATCAACGAGTTCCACTTCTATTATGCACACGTCCAATATAACATCAATTGAACCACCAACCACATTCAAATTTGAAAATTGTACATTCAATAATTATTCCTTTTAAAATTATTCATGTTTATTTTTTATGTCATCGTCGTTAATTAAAACTTTTCTAACACTTGTGTATATTAGTTAGGTTATGTTATAGCTTCTGCTATATGATATTATGAATTGTCACGTATCAGAGATTGTTTAATATTAAGATTTATTGAATAGTAATCATTACAGTGTCTGTATAAAGACCCTACTGCCATCTAGCATACATCTAGCGTAATATTTGTAATGTTGAGATGGTACAATAATACATTTGAAGACAGTTGTATTTTCGTAAGTCAATTAATATTTTATTGTATTGGAGTACTTCGTTACTTCTAATCTTTATATACTTTCTTCTAATCGTGTAATAGTCAATTAAATCCCACTCGAGTTTTGATTTTCGCTAGATAAATCTGCTTGTGTTCCACTCGTAGATTTATCGATAAAATCAAAACGTCTAGTGAGATTACTGTTGATAAATGACTCAAAGAATTTTACTTTTGTCCTTTAAATGTGCAGAAATTTGATCGTAACAAATGTAACATTGAAAATTCTTTTGCAGAACGGAAAGTAAAATTTGCTTCCATCAAATTTCTGCACAATTAAAGGACAACACTAAAATTCTTTCAATCATTTATTATCATAATACACTGTTCTCTTATACCGACAGAGCATATCTGTCGTCGATTTGCAAAAGGGGACATGTACAAAATCACAAAGTGTTGGAAAATCGCAAAAACTATAAGTTAACGAATTAAAATGTTCCTATATATTTTTTTCTAATTAGATCATTATGGATACATACATTCAGGATTCATTAACATTTTAATTTTTCAAGTCTGTTATGTTTTTTTTTTTGCGATTTTACAACACTTTGTCATTTTGGACGTATCCCTTTTTGCAAATCGACGACAGACATTGCGAATTCAATCAATGGATTTCCCAAAACAAGTTATGAAATGTTTTATAATAAACAATTTTTATATCGAAAAGGAAGCAAAAACGAGAAAAATTGCATTATACTAATTTTATTTGAAATACATCAAAGAATGACCCCCTGAAATTAATGGCATTACTTACGGTTCGTTCTGTATGTACAAATTTAATTTATCTGGAAGCTCCATTCTAATTTAACATCGTGTTTTGTTTGCCACTTTAATGGAAAAAGTAAATAATTACGGCCATTTTGCAAAGATAACCACATTACTTTATTACATCATTACCGTCATAATTATCATATGAAGATTAGATCCTACTGGTCTGACCTGCCTCAATATTGTAGTGCTGCCTCCATCTCATTGCAGGTGTTTTCGGTTTCTACGTCCGTAAGAAATGTGGTATGCAATATGTTTTAGTCATTCAACCTGTTCACCTGTAGATACAAAGCCTTCCCTTAGCTGTTGGTTTTGAGCTATTGAGCAAAGTTACGCGTCAATGCTCACTCAGCTGCCGCGAAGTTCTGTCGATAACTTTTTGCTCTGACGCTTGGTAGTGCGTATTTGTCTACGCATATTCCCAACTTCTCCATGACAAATAAAAGTGTCTTTGTTATTGTGATCATATGAGTTATGGAAATGGCTTGCAATGTGCTTTTGCGGTTATTTCAATGCATGGTATAAAATATTAAAACTTTTAACCTGTTTTTGTAATTATCTGGTGATTGTATATTTACTTTTGATTTTATTTTTACATTTATTCATATTGTAGTAGCCATGTATTATATATTCTACTCTGACGTTGTCTATGGCTGTAAATCGCTGAATGACATTAAATCCATCTATCTGTCTATCTATCTATCTATCTATCTATCTGTCTATCTATCTATCTATCTGTCTATCTATCTGTCTATCTATCTGTCTGTCTATCTATCTGTCTATCTATCTGTCTATCTATCTATCTATCTATCTATCTATCTATCTATCTATCTATCTATCTATCTATCTATCTATCTATCTATCTATCTATCTATCTATCTATCTATCTATCTATCTATCTATCTATCTATCTATCTATCTATCTATCTATCTATCTATCTATCTATCTATCTATCTATCTATCTATCTATCTATCTATCTATCTATCTATCTATCTATCTATCTATCTATCTATCTATCTATCTATCTATCTATCTATCTATCTATCTATCTATCTATCTATCTATCTATCTATCTATCTATCTATCTATCTATCTATCTATCTATCTATCTATCTATCTATCTATCTATCTATCTATCTATCTATCTATCTATCTATCTATCTATCTATCTATCTATCTATCTATCTATCTATCTATCTATCTATCTATCTATCTATCTATCTATCTATCTATCTATCTATCTATCTATCTATCTATCTATCTATCTATCTATCTATCTATCTATCTATCTATCTATCTATCTATCTATCTATCTATCTATCTATCTATCTATCTATCTATCTATCTATCTATCTATCTATCTATCTATCTATCTATCTATCTATCTATCTATCTATCTATCTATCTATCTATCTATCTATCTATCTATCTATCTATCTATCTATCTATCTATCTATCTATCTATCTATCTATCTATCTATCTATCTATCTATCTATCTATCTATCTATCTATCTATCTATCTATCTATCTATCTATCTATCTATCTATCTATCTATCTATCTATCTATCTATCTATCTATCTATCTATCTATCTATCTATCTATCTATCTATCTATCTATCTATCTATCTATCTATCTATCTATCTATCTATCTATCTATCTATCTATCTATCTATCTATCTATCTATCTATCTATCTATCTATCTATCTATCTATCTATCTATCTATCTATCTATCTATCTATCTATCTATCTATCTACCTACCTATCTACCCACCTATCCATCTACCTATCTATCCATCTATCTACCTACCTACCTATTAATTACAGTAACTATTATACTCGTAGTGTATTTCTTGAACCTTTTTTAAGAAGCCGCTTGCTGATTCAGTGTTTATTGTTGTTTCAATTAGTTTAACGAAAACATGTGTCACAGGTCGTGTGTGCGTGTACCTACCTCACAGGGCTGTGTTTCCACATATTGCAAAGGTCTATATTTAATTTAGCATCGATGGGATTGGTGATAGCGAGATTATGTTTGGCGAGATGAGGCCGAAGATTTGCCATAGATTACCTGACATTCGTCTTACGGTTGGAGAAAACCTCGGAAAAAACCCAACCAGGTGATCAGCCCAAGCGGGAATCGAACCCGCGCCCGAGCGCAATTCCGGATTTACAGGCAAGCGCCTTAGTCGACTGAGCTACGCCGGTAGCTATTTCAAGTTAAAACAGGGCCGGGCATGAGAACTGCTCCGTATTGCCGGCCAGAGCTGCCCTCGCTCCGCAAGGCAAGCCAGAGCAGAGCGCTCGTGCAGTGGCGGACTGGCATTACAGCTATCTTCCCTGCATTAATATAACAAGAGCCACGGTTGTTCTAGTCATTCAGTCTGTCAGTACATAGTAGTTTATAAGGATATTACATCAATCTATTGTACAGTACAGACTTTACAACACTCTTATTAATTTAATGAAATAAACTTCGCTCTATGCACACACACAAATCATTAGGCTTATTTACATAACCCACACGCACAGTGCTTTAACAATTACATAATGGTAGACTATTAATAATATAAACATAGAGGATTACAATAATATAATATAATATAATATAATATAATATAATATAATATGTAACTTTATATAATATGATATATGATACGATATATAATATATCATAAACTGTAATATACTATAATATGATATAACATAATAGGTACTTGTATAATTTAAAATAATATATTACTAAATGTATAATAATTTATAATGCAATATAAATATCGAACAGATACTCTAATATAATAATAATAATAATAATAATAATAATAATAATAATAATAATGTTTTATTTTCGCTGGCAGAGTTAAGGCCATAAGGCCTTCTCTTCCACTCAACCAGCCTTACTCAATACAATACATATTTAAATTACGAATATTTACACTACACTTAAAAGGTTCTCCAGCAATATTCTTCAGTTAAATTTTAACGACTAGTAGACTACATATTTATTTAAATTTAGATAAACCTACAAGGTAAAGTAGTAACTTAATTTATGAGCTAATTTAATTCCATCAATTATAATTAATTTGAGATTTGAGATCGCTAGTAAAATGATGAAAATTAATTTAATATAAGCTTACTAGAACTATGTTACAGGGAGAAAAAAATATATATACTTTATATAAATCTAAAATATATTTCTATAATGAGAATATTAATGTAATTGCCATTAGAGGTTTTGTAAATCTATTTCGAGAAATTAATGATAATAAGAATGGACAGATGTTAGTTTCATTATATGTAATAAATATTAATCAGCAATTAATTTGTTAAGTAAGAATTTATGTAATTTGGACCTAAATGAAGTTATTGTCCAACAACCCCTTATATCACTCGGTAGCGAGTTCCAATTTCTAGAAACTGAAACTGTACAAGATGAAGAATATAAAGATGTCTTGTGGTAGGGTATAATGAGTAAATTGTTATGATGAGATCTTGTACTTAGCTGATGATATGCGGATATAATATACCTGAGAAACTTAAGTTGTATTAATTTATGGCGTTCATTACCAACATATTTGTCATATTCAGTAGCATATTCTAAAGAATAATGCCGTTGGATATTGAACTTCTTAATCAGTTGGAGTGTTTTATGCCAAATTAAACACTTTGCTAATCCACTGCTCTCTACGAAAAAGAACTCCTCCTCCCATGATACATTACAAGCATTGCGAGTAGCGGGCCGCTCCGTCTTCAAAATTCGCCATCATACTCCAGAGTCACCAGTGCATAGACACTGAATGACGTACAGTATGCATACGTCAAGACGCTGGGAAGAACAGCTCTCTAAAGCACACAGCGCTCATTTCTCAGAATCGATCCTGCCTAATGTTTTTCCGTGGTTTTCCTAAGGCGTTAAGACAAATGTCGGGATAAGCCCTAAAAGAAATGGGCCACGGACCTGCATTCACTTCCCCAGACATTGGTGACGGCTCAAAATTAATGATTATTCACATCGAACTCGAGCCCTAACAGAACTCAATCGTCCCCTTGTACAGATCAATGAAGTCATCAAAGAGCCAATTGGCTGGTCTCCTGATCTGAGAAAAATCATCAAAGAGCCAATTGGCTATTGCCGTTAAGATTAATCCCTATGCGTTCGAATCTTCAAACAGCCAAACTGGCTATTACCGTTTCGTGCCTAGACTCCTCCTCCTAGTTGGTACCATCGCGTCTCTCCTTCGGATCAGGTCGCTGTACTTCTGCCCCTCCCCCCCCCCGTATGTTGTAGCTAATCAGTTACGTCCATTTTCGGCTTACCCACTGGAAATTTCTAGCGCTCCTTCACTGGGGCGGCGAAACCCGAAGTGAGACAAGTGGCCAAGAGGCTTGGAGCTCACATATTCAGTTTTTCACAGCCTCAACTCCCCCCTTGCAAGGACGTGTTTTTACGTACCTTAAAGTTTCTCCTCCCACTTCCCCCCTCATTCATTCATTCATTCATTCATTCATTCATTCATTCATTCATTCATTCATTCATTCATTCATTCTCAGAATCACGTAATGTGCCCAGCCCTGAGTTAAAACATCAGAATGATAGACAGATTGTGTGTCGTTTTCGAGTTATATTTTGCCCAGAGACATCTTACGTTATTATTTAATCTTTAAATGTTGCTTTGAAGTTCGACTTCGTTACCACGTTAACACGGATCCTCAGCATGAAATTCTTGCCTACAACTAAACAAACAGAGATCCCTATCTTTTGATAGGAGGTAGCGTTTAGCTCATTCATTTAGAATCTCCGCTGTCTGACCATTAATTCTTCCAGAAATAATCAGCCGCAATTTTGTTTTATGGTGGTTGTAGAAGTCTGTTTTGTAAATAGTTGTGTTTAATCTGTAAAAGATTTGTACAGCGATAGGCATTTTGTATATGGAAGCTTCTTTGAATATTTTATATTGATACAGCAGGCAGCTGGTTGTAAGCAACGCAGTAAAACTAATTTGGCTGTGTTCTGAACCTACCGTGAGCCCCTTTGGGTACAAATGTTAAACTTCACTTTTATGACAATTAATTCACATATTTCTAATTGGCTGCTATTGCGTGATCATCCCCCCGCCGTTTGAAATTGCATAGGCAACCTTAAAATTTTCTGCCATAAACTTTGATGTGTTTAGTGCCTCGGTTCTTTAAACATGCCCTAGGGACATTTTTATTGAGATGCCAGGAATTGGATGGTTGGTACTACTAGATTTTCGTCCCTTCCGCCTATGGCAACATTTAACAATCATTACACACGTACGAGTAAACCTGTGATTTCTTAAATACCAGGAATTCCATACAAGAATGTCCACAAACTTCCTCACACAAGTCTACGTGTTTCAAGTCCTACCGTAAGATCACCCTGATGGCATTAACAGAACTTATTTTAATCTTTGGTTATAATATCGATGTTAGCAAAAGAGAAATGATAATAAAGGATATGCTACTGGAGCTAAGTGACAGCTATGATCAGTATGGGATGAAGATAAATGCAAATAAGACGAAGAGCATAGCCATAGGAAGAAAAATACAGAAGATAAACTTGCGAATTCTAAATGAGGCAGTAGAGCAAGTGGACAGCTTCAGATATTTGGTTTGTACTATAGACAGTAACATGAGCTGCAGCCAGGAAGTCAAAAGGAGGATAGCAATGGCCAAGGAAACTTTTAATAGAAAAAGGAACATCTTCTGCGGACCTCTGGAAAAAGGACTAAGGACGAGACTAGTGAAGTGCTTTGTATGGAGTATGGCATTGTATGGGGGTAGAAACATGGACATTACGACGAAGTAAAGAGAAGCGAATAGAAGCATTTGAAATGTGGATATGGAGAAGAATGGAACGTGTGAAGTGGACAGACAGAATAAGAAATGAAGCTGTGTTGGAAAGAGTGGATGAAGAAAAAATTATGCTGAAACTGATCAGGAAGAGAAAAAGGAATTGGTTGGGTAACTAGCTGAGAAGAAACTGCATACTGAAGGACGCACTGGAAGGAATGGTGAACGGGAGAAGAGTTAGGGATAGAAGAAGATATCAGATCATAGACGACATTAAAATATATGGATCATACGAGAAAATGAAGAAGAATTCAGAAAATATGAAAGACTGGAGAAAGCTGGGTTTGCAGTGAAAGATCTGCCCTTGAGCAGAACACTAAATGAAATGAAATATATAATATGAAAATAAAATACAGTGACACTGAACAAAAGATAATTTTACATTAAAAAGAAATTCAAATTGTTAGTATTTTTGATAAAGAAATGAGATTGACTTTTGAATGCTGTTCTCTTCTGTTTGCCTGCCTGCATACGTAGAGCGATTTCTCCTGGACCTCTCAAACTCGATTTCAGTATCTACGAGTCACTTTATCATAGAACAACACACACAAACTTTAGTAATTTCCAAAGAGACTTGGCATGATAAAGTGACACGTCCTTTTATATTACAGGTTCACTAGTTTTCCAACAAATTAATTATTTTATCCCATTAATGTATACTTTATAGTTGAAAGATAAACAGTACATGAAACGTCAACTCTGCTTGAGGTTCTGGCTGATATGTACCTATATCTATTTTTATCAGACAGTAGCCTACATATCGACGATATATGTCAGAGGGAAAATAATTGTTTGTATGTATCTGAATTCTAATTAATGTAATATGTAACTAGTGAGCGATGTATGCAATGGAGGCGAAAAGAAACTGGTCACCCTACCCCATTATTTCCTGGCCTAATTGCCTCATGAGTGATGATTTGTTCTTCCTCTGACTTATATCGTTAAGTGAGATGTGCTGCCTATAATAGATGTACATATCAGCCAGAACCTCAATCAGAAGCAAAACTCATAAAAGAAAATTAAATTTACATTTAATAAGAATACAATTTTTATACTTTTTATGTAATATTTACAACAAATTAACGTTTTTCTTTCAGTTTTACAAACGAGTTTCGGAACGAGTTCCAACAACAATACAAATACACTGAATTTGAACAACTCAATAACGCGTTATCTTGTGTATCTGTGCTCTGGATCTCCGATCATGCGCAGTGTCTCGTATCTGGGACTTTGAATATTCCAACGGCTCATTCTTTCTTTGGGTAACTGTACCATCGAAAAACTTTACCTTTTCTCACTGAAAACACTGGACTATCTTAAGACAATACTTATCCTTATCTGTTTACGTTGAACATTCAATGATTTAGAGTCCATGTAGCACAGAATATGAAAGTAAAAAATTACTTACTTAGTGGCTTTTAAGAAACCCGGAGGTTCATTGCCGCCCTCACATAAGCCCGCCATTGGTCCCTATCCTGAGCAAGATTAATCCAGTCTCTACCATCATATCCCACCTCCCTCTAATCCATTTTAATATTATCTTCCCATCCACGTCTCGGCCTCCCCAAAGGTCTTTTTACCTCCGGCCTCCCAACTAACACTCTTTATGCATTTTTGGATTCGCCCATACGTGCTACATGCCCTGTCCATCTCAAACGTCTGGATTTTATGTTCCTAATTGTGTCAGGTGAAGAATACAATGCGTGCAGCTCTGCGTTGTGTAACTTTTCCATTCTCCTGTAACCTCATCCTTCTTAGCCCCAAATATTTCCCTAAGAACCTTATTTTCAAACACCCTTAATCTCTGTTCTTCTCTCAAGCTTCACAGCCATACAGAACAGCTGGTAATATAACTGTTTTATAAATTCTAACTTTCAGATTTTTTGACAGCAGACTAGATGACAAAAGCTTCTCAACCGAATAATAACAGGCATTTTCCATATTTATTCTGCGTTTAATTTTCTCCCGAGTGTTATTTATATTTGTTACTGTTGCTCCAAGATATTTGAATTTTTCCACCTCTTCGAAGGATAAATCTCCCTTTATTATAGTTTCATTTCGTACAATATTCTGGTCAGGAGACATAATCATATACTAAGTCTTTTCGAGATTTACTATTGATCATAAAATCTATTCCAAACTGTAGTGAACTTAAAATGTTTCTACCTCCCTCCAGTAGTATTTGTACAGTTTAGACTGTTTCATACATTTCCAAGAGAGAGTCGAATGATTGTTTGAAATTTACAGCGCTCTTTTAACGACAACGACAGAGAATGCATCGCTAACTCAAAATGTTAAAAACAGAATATTCTACTACCGGTATTATTTTGGTACTGATAGTTTGAGACACCCTGTATGAGACAGTTGATTCTCTAATTGACTCTGCTTCCCTTGTTACTGTTACTGTGTGAACGTGACATCTCCTTGCAATGCTGGTTGTAATAGGGCCACACACATGTCCATATTAACCTAACAGATAGGCTATGTTGTACATTTACATTTTGCAGATAATGACCTGTTACTACCCTTTAACATCGCGTTTAGATCTCTAGTAGAATACATTCCAAGAATACCTCTCAACATAGTCCATCCGTAAGATTCGAATATAAGCTGAAATGACTCATCAATTCTGTGTGAAGATTTTCTCCAAGATTAACATCAATATCAGCTATATTTATAAATGTTTAATATAGAGAAATATTTTCAATAAAATAATAATACAGCCAGTCTTATATAACATAATATACCTCATACAAAAAAGTAAAATTATTTATCACGCTGTGAAAATAAGATAATAATGTACAGTAATATTTGTGAATATCTCATAACTTAATGTGTTCCGTGCACAATAAAATAAAAACATATTTTATGTGTTGTCACATCCATTACAGAAAGCAACATTATTGTGTTTAATTTAAAATAAATACTCACTGAACTTATCAACAGACAGTTAATGTCATCCTTTAAGTATTAGTAAAGAATTATTAAGGTATGTACAATTATTCAGAAACATTAACAGATTTTTTTAGCTAATATAAAATGAAGTTTTGGGATGGGTGTCGTTTTTGTCACATCCGTTACGACGCAAAAAAAAGAAAGATACAATGAAACCCTTCAAAGCAGTAATGTTGAAAATTCACATGAGTGTAAGAAAATCGTAATGGGACGAGGTGAGAATTAAACATCCAAAGAATATATTTTCATTTTTAAAAAGTAGCTTCTAAAACTATGTATAGGCTATATCATATCCGTTACTGAATAATAATAATAATAATAATAATAATAATAATAATAATAATAATAATAATAATAATAATCTTGTAGTGTAGGCTTTCTCGGCCGGAGTCTATAGATCTAGATTCATTTTCCAGGCTGAGAGGCCATGGTCTATTGGTTGGTTTTATATCAGACTCTTCTCGGCGTACCTTACAGTAGGCAACAACCAGGCACAGGATCAGTTGCCTCAGGTACGCCGAGAAGAGTTTTGCGACCTCGGATACCACTCCACTGAAGATGTCTGCCGCAGTTGCAGACGAAACGTCTGGTATAAAACCAACCAATAGACCACGGCCTCTCAGCCTGGAAAATAAATCTAGATCAATAATAATAATAATAATAATAATAATAATAATAATAATAATAATAATAATAATAATAATAATAATAATAATAACCATGAACGGGAAGGGAACAGTCTAAAAATTGTTTCCCCGCCCCCCTTGTTTTAATTTCATCGCCTCTCCCTTTACTTAGCACTTTTCCTCTTTGGTCAAGCTTTGTTTCCTCCTCCTTTGTTTCTGTCAATTCTTTCTTCTTCTCCTCTGCTGTATTTCGTTCTTCCCCATCACTGACATTACAGTCTGCTCGCCCACAAGTTCCTTCATTCCTTCGCCTGTTCATTAATTCTTTGACTTGTTCTTTCAATAGTTCACCCGTTTTTTCATTCGTTCTCTTGATTCATTTGTTGACTCGTTCCTTCACTAATTCACCCGTTCCTTCAACCGTTCACCTGTTCCTTCATTCGTTGATGCCTTCCTTCACTAGTACAACAGTTCCTTCGTCCGTTCAACTGTTCCTTCATTCGTTGACTCCTTCCTTCACTAGTTCACTTGTTGTTTCATTCATTGACTCGTTTCTTAACTAGTTCACTCGTTCTTTTATTCGTTCATCTGTTTCTTTATTCGTTGACTTGTTTCTTCATTAGTTCACCCGTTTCTTCAACCGTTCACCTGTTCTTTCATTCGTTGACTGTTTCCTTCACTAGTTCAACAGTTCCTTCATCCGTTCAACTGTTATTTCATTCGTCGAGTCCTTCCTTCACTAGTTCACCAGTTCCTTCATCCGTTCACCTCTTTCTTCATTTGTTGACTTGTTCCTTCAACCGCCCACCTGTTCCTTCAAACTCGTTCATTCACTAGTTCATCATTTCTTTCACTCGTTCACCTGTTCAATCGTTGATTTTCTACTTCTAAAGTTCACTTGCTGTTTCATTCGTTGACCTATTCTTTCATTAGTTCAAGCGTTCTTTTATTCGTACACCTGTTCCTTAATTCGTTGATTTTATCCTTCACTAGTTCACCAGTTCCTTTATTCGTTGACTCCTTTCTTCACTAGCTCACCCGTTCCTTCAACCGTTCTGCTGTTACTTCATTCGTTCACTCGTTCCTTCACTCGTTTATCCGTTCCTTCACTTGTCCTTCCGTTCGTTCACTCGTACATTCGTTCCATCACTCCACCCGTTCCTTCACTCGTTCGTTCGTTCGTTCACTCGTACATTCTTCCTTTACTCATTCATCCGTTCGGCCATTCGTTTGTCCGCTCGTTCGTTCATTCGCTCACTCGTTCACACGTTCCTTCACTCATTCATCTGTTCGCCCATTCGTTCGGTCACTCGTTCATTCGTTCGCTCACTCGTTCATCCGTTCCTTCACTCGTTCATCCGTTTGCTCACTTGTCCATCAGTTCGTTCTTTGTTCATTGTTTGCTCACTCGTCCATCCGCTCGTTAACTCGTTCATACGTTCGTTCACTCGTTCATCCGTTCGCTCACTCGCCCATCCGTTCCTTCACTCGTTCATCCGTTTGCTCACTCGTCCATCCGTTCGCTCACTCGCCCATCCGTTCCTTCACTCGTCCATCCTTTCCTTCACTCGTTCATCTGTTCACTCGCCCATCCGTTCCTTCACTCGTTCATCTGTTCACTCGCCCATCCGTTCCTTCACTCGTTCATCTGTTCACTCGCCCATCCGTTCCTTCACTCGTTCATCTGTTCACTCGCCCATCCGTTCCTTCACTCGTCCATTCTTTCCTTCACTCGTTCATCTGTTTGTTCACTCGTTCATCTGTTCACTCGTCCATCCGTTCCTTCACTCGTCCATCCGTTCCTTCACTCGTTCATCTGTTTGTTCACCCGTCCATCCGTTCCTTCACTCGTTCATCTGTTCACTCGTCCATCCGTTCCTTCACTCGTCCATTCTTTCCTTCACTCGTTCATCTGTTTGTTCACTCGTCCATCCGTTCCTTCACTCGTTCATCTGTTCACTCGCCCATCCGTTCCTTCACTCGTCCATTCTTTCCTTCACTCGTTCATCTGTTTGTTCACTCGTCCATCCGTTCCTTCACTCGTTCATCTGTTCACTCCTCCATCCGTTCCTTCACTCGTCCATCCGTTCCTTCACTCGTTCATCTGTTTGTTCACTCGTCCATCCGTTCCTTCACTCGTCCATTGTTTCCTTCACTCGTTCATCTGTTTGTTCACTCGTCCATCCGTTCCTTCACTCGTTCATCTGTTCACTCGTCCATCCGTTCCTTCACTCGTTCATCTGTTTGTTCACTCGTCCATCCGTTCCTTCACTCGTTCATCTGTTTGCTCACTCGTCCATCCGTTCCGTCACTCGTCCATCAGTTCCTTCACTCATTCATCCGCTCCTTCACTTATTCATTCGTTCCTTCACTTGTTCATCCGTTTCTTCACTCGTTCATCGATCGTTCATTTATTCATCCATTCTAAGCCGTTCTTAACTTATAATTTCTTTTATCTTCTTGTTATATTCTGTTCTCCTTCCTTTTACTCCATTATTCTTTTTTCATTCCTGCTCTGTATTCTCGAATTATTTATCTCTTGTTTTTATTCCGTTCCTCTGCCGCTGACTGTACCGTGTGCATGGCTCCTTGTGTTACGGGACTTATTAATCAGAGTAATAACAGCCCCCGTCCATCCATCTCGGTAGTTGCTCATCAGCTCGTAATAGGCTCCCGCTGCCCGCCGGGCTCCTACTCTATCATTTACGAAATTATACGCACCGCCTATAATAATATCATATCATAATAGCGTGACCTTGGCTTATTACGAAGAGGGCCCTCAAGGGCTGCTTGGATGTGTCCACTCCGCAGCCCTAATCAATCTGTGTTAGCGCGGCCCATATCTCCTGTCAGGACCTCGCTGAATAATTGAACGCACACCCTCCGACAACGCAACGTATCATTTCCAAGTCACGACTCGGGCACCAGCATCATCACCACTCGATCGCTGCGCGCACAGATTTCTAGAATCTGGGTGATGGAATGTTCAAAGTCTAGCATAAAGTTTGGTCGTTGGAAATTATAATAGACACAACATATCCTTAGGATTAACTTCAAAATATATGCCACATTTTTACGCTATATCTTTTATTCTGTCGCAACAGTTCAGTTATTTTATCAGATTAGCGACGATCTCTGTGTTAATAGCTGAATTTCTGAAACCATCTTTCAAAAGATATATCAGTTACATAATTTGTAATAAGCCTACCTTTAGCTTTTATCATTACATACAAATTCCCCCCCCCCCTGCTGTGATGTGTGTGTACAATAATTTCTTCTTGAATCATTTGACACATTTTGTTTATATACATACGAGAAAAACGTACATGAAATATTATTAATTACATTAACAATAATAGGCCTATAACTCTATTCGAAAATAAATACAAAAAAGAAAAAGAAGACTGAGACAGAAAGACTTAAAGTCGGTTTCATTTTGATCAAGTGTACAGTTTTAGACAAGAAAAACGATCTCCTCTTAATTTGCACCTAATTTACCCCTGGAATATATTATTATAGATTATTTATAAATCCTTGGTCTACATAAGCAGACAGAAAAATAACATACAAAAAATACAAAAGAAACACTGAGCGGATTCTTGCATAAGAAACTCCTTAACATGCAAACCTAAGCTTTCACGAAATCAGCCGAAGTCTTCCAAAGCGGACTTAGCGCATGGGAGCCTGTCTTTCTTTTTTTTTTTTTACGATGACATCATTTGCAAAAGATATTCGCAAAATGGAAATTCAATACATAAAAAATTAACCATTTGCAAAAGATAACGCAATGTGGTACCAAAATGAAAATCTAACACATCAACAATGTAGCCTACTATTTCCAACAGATAATCGTAATATGTTAGCAAAATGGAAATCTAATAAATCAACCACGTACCATTTCCAACAGAAGGTAGCAAAAGGGAAAATCAATGAAACAATTATGTACCATTGTCAACAGACAGTCTCGATATAATATCAAAATAGAAACCAATACAGTACATCAACTATTTATCACTAGGGAGCGGATTTTTATGTGCCAAAAAATTTAAATATATTTATTTTTTATGTGCTAAAAAGTAGGAAAATATCTGCTAAAAATAAAAATATATTTTTTTTAAATATGACAAAAATACCTTACTTAGCTTGAAAAATAAATTTTACTAGGTACTCACCAACCACACTTAAGTGCTAGTAGTTGGCCGAGAATTTCAGTGAACAGCAAAGGTCATCTCCAAATTCTCCATCACAAATGCATGCGATTATTTCTGAACGACTTATATTGTGAAAACGATCTTTCCGCATCACAGGACGTCAGACGTGCATATTTAAAGAGAGGAATGTCACAAACACAAACACCGTCAATTTCACCTACAGGCACATCCTCCAATATTTGAGCAACTTTACACATTTTTTTTATATCCACTGTTTTTCCCAAACACATTCTGGAATTTGTCCCTTAGTAATTTTGCTTCTGAACCTGGTAGCGAGTCTAGTTTAATTTCCATGGCACGCACCTCCCTGTTTCAGACAACAGGTTTTTGGATGTTTCGAGTTTTTTTATGGACTCACACAAAAAGCTTAGATTTGCTAATAGGAAAGCGAAATCGTTTTTTAAACAACCATCTTTCAGTATATCTTGAAGGATATTGATTGACGAAGCCCGATAACAGGGAATCACAACGAGATATATTGCCTTACTTGATAGACATGAGCGAGAGGCAAGAGATTTGCTTAAATTAAATAATGTTCATACCCGAGCTTTTATCTATTATGTTTCACAAAGCGTAGAATGAAATCATCTTCAGCAACAATAAACATTCCTAATTATGTGTTGCAAGATCTCTTCTCCTTGTCCATGTTAATTTATTCTCTAATAATAACACTGATATGCTGCCTAGCAGTTCTCAGAACTTGAGGCGATACTATTACGAAAATGGATCACGGATACACCACACAGCGCTTAGAAACACGAAGCAACCAAGAATTATAAAAAGATAACGTACTTCTAAGTGATATAATTGATTCAGTTTTAAAATATTTAAAATTTCTTGTAAAAAATTATTTAAGTAAAAAAACTCCAAGATTTATGTGTTTATAATATATTTCCTGAAAATATTTTTTTTTTGTGAAAATATGTGTTTTTATGTGAAATAAAATTCGGGTTTTAAACTTGAAACTTCATATTCGGAATTTTTAACTTTGTTAATTGTGTTTTAACACACGCAAAAATAATATTTAATTACATAGGAATCCGCTCCTTATTTATCACTGCCAATAGATAGTAGCGCTATTATGATTGCCTAGTAACAGCGACTATGGTTGAACTTATAAAGAGAAACAATTCTGTTTCTATTTTGTTGCATAATAAATACTGTATATTTTGAAGAATACTTAAAACAATTGCTTTACAAACAGTAATATCATTCACAACATGACAAAGGAAGTGAAGTGTTGCGAAGCACGTAATACATGTAGCCCAAATAGAAAATATATGTTAGGTTTTTATTTTATTTAACATTAATTGCACAATCTTTTTTAATGTTGTAAAATTGTACAGAAATTATGTCATAGTCTAAATCTAGTACTGTTACTGAAAGAATAACACTACACTTTTTCTATTATTTATAGGTGATTTGTTTTGGCAGAAAATGTTTTTCGCGATTTTATACCAGCAAATAACCACAATGGTCTCAGAAAAGCTTGCAGGTTCATGGAAGAGGCGCTATTGATAGTTGCGTATAAAGTTCACAGTATCAAATTTCCACGCACAGTTTCAAAACCTAGGAATTTGATTACAAAACACATTCAAATTTTCTAACAAAAGGGCCTGGGTTTCTAACTCGATAGACTTGTAACAAACATGGCGAGAAAAAGGCTGTCAGACAGGTGTTCTCTATTGTCGGCGCCACCAGAGACTCTGTTAACGGCTTCTCAAATTAAAAGCCATTATTCGACCGCATTCAGATTTTAAAATGCAAGTTACCCTATTTGTGATTATTTGGAGCCGTTAGTAATATGACGTATCCCATATGATTAACACTTGTTTTTCACAGGTAGTTTAAGAGAAAATGTCTCTATCCGGAAATCACTGGCACAAATACAACAATGAATGATGAGTGAATGAAGATCAAAACAGTACCAAGTGACTGAGACGGTTTGAGAACACCCTGTATCAATCAGTTAGTGCAGAATGTTTATTGCTACGTCGTTAGCGTAAGCAGTTGATACAGTAACAATCAGTCAGCATCGCGTTATAAATGAATATTAAGGAAAGACGCAATATTTCATGGTTAGCGTAATCAAGTAGTAAACATAAATTCGCTGTCATTAAGCTCAAACAATACTCACGTATGGATTTAAGATTGATGTCATTTCACCGGCTACGAGCTGTAATTATTACGGGAACCTGTTCAGCACATAAATCAAAACGGGCGGCTACAGGCTGTACGGGAATGCGGGACTGGTGAGAGAGAGAGAGAGAGAGAGGCACACTAATAAACGGAGAAGGCAGAAAATGGGAATTAGTACTGTTTTATTTAACGAGCTGCAAGTGTCGAAGTTAGTTGGCATTGAGGTACAATGTGAAATTCAAACGACCGACAAACTTTGTCTGAAGCTCTCTATCGGGGCCAGAGTTCTTTAAGTGTCGTAAATCTATGATATGGGCCTCCCAGATTTACTTCCCTCCCGGAGAAAGCCATGCTGTGTTACTAGTAGACTTTTTAAATCAATTTCGCTCAACAGCGTTGGAAGATGAAAAGAGTAGGGGAGAGTCGGGTAGTATCGGACAGCGGGTAATATCGGACAGTGAGTTTCTTTCATCTACCACCAGTTGATAGTACCTGATTGACATGGTTACGTTTCTGTGATATCGCATAGAGAAACGTAACTATGTCATTCAGGTACTACCATATGGTGGTAGATGAAAGAAACGCACTGTCCGATACTACCCGATGTCCGATACTACCAGACTCTCCCCTAAGTTTAACGACACTGGCACTGACTTTTGAAACTTTTAAAGTTTTTGATTAATTGCTTTCAAATTCAGTGGGTTTGTTGTGTTTCTACATTTATATAACGGTACCAAATTTAATCAATTTCCATGCATTGAATTAATTTTAATTTACTAGGGAGGGGACACTACGAGCCTACACTGCGACCTTTCAAGATCTATTACTCTAATCCTCAAGCTAAGCGCAATCCCAAACCCACACCGGCTGACTACACTAAGGTTCGCTGTGTACCCAGGTTTGGAGTAGGCAATACCCTCGTCCCTAGGCCAGCCCCTCCGTGCGTCGCCAGCTATGGAATAATGGTGAAATGGAGAAATATTGACGGAATGATGTAGTTGCCTAATATGGGGAAATGGGAGAGTCCCGAGAAAACGCAATTGCGACCTTGTCCGCCACAAGTCTCACTATGGATTTTTCAGTGAACCACCCCAGGTTTGACTGGGACTCAAACAAGGACTGCCTGCGTAACAAGCTGAAGGTCTAACCACTCAGTCCCAGCTACAAATTAGTTCCTTGGTATTAAAAAAAAGTTATGGTTTATTTAACGACGCTCGCAACTGCAGAGGTTATATCATCGTCGCCGGATGTTCCGGAATTTTGTCCCTCAGGAGTTTTACATGCCAGTAAATCTACTGACATGAGCCTGTCGCATTTAAGCACATTTAAATACCATCGACCTGGCCCAGGATCGAACCCGCAACCTTGGGCATAGAAGGCCAGCGCTATACCAACTCGCCAACCAGGTCGACCCTTGGTATTAATTTTCCCTTATTTCAGTGATATTAAATTATGTGTAAATTATTCAAAACAGCTCTGGCAGCTTCAGATTTGTTCCTGCGTTTAAAGTTTTTCTATGAACGATTTACATCTCATGATTTTTTGTTATGTTGGTGAACCTGTCGCATATTTATTAATTTTGTTGCTAGGAGAAGATATAACAGAAAAATGGCTGCAAACGAAGACAGGAGGGCATTTTGTGTGCTAGATTTTCACATATCTCAGTCAGTGCTATAAGCCGTGAAAAGGTGCATGGCCCTTTCTTTTTTGTTGAGGCGACAGTCACAGGTAATTCGTACCTAGACATGTTACAGTTACGGCTTCTTCCACAACTGAAACAGGACATCGAGGGTCTCATTTTTCAGCAGAATGGGGCTCCACCCTATTACCACTTAGATGTTAGAAACGAACTGAATACACGACTTCGAAGGAGATGGATTGGACGTGCTGACTGTGAAGATTTAGAATGTTTGCATCGGCCTCCACGTTCCCCCGACCTCACTCCATGTGATTTTTAAATATTAATGAAATTTATCAAGCAAAAATTATTATTTGTATCAAAATTTTATCTCATTAACCAATGCTTAAATTAAAAAATCCATGCGCACTTTCTTTAATCATTTAAATTAAAAATTCATACCATAAATTTTTCAATTAAGAGCCGATTCCATGCACAATTTTATGTAGGCCTACTGGAGTATGCTGAGTATTACTGCAAAGTTTCATGTCAATCGTAGCAAATGGAAGCAGTTAGGGACCTTTTTATTTGCCAAAATCATAGTTTTGAGAAAACGTAAATACAAACAAAAAATATTTGAGTTTCTGTTTCCATATTTTGGAACAGAATAAATTACATCTTCCTATACTATATTTTGGAACAGAGGGAGTATAAGATAAATATTTATGTAATATATTTATATGCAATTTTAGGCAAAAATATTCAGTCCTGGTGTCCCTTAAGAAAGAAGAGGAAGCAAGATAATTACAAGAATAGGGAACAATAAAGAAGAGAAAGGAGACCAAGGAGAGACACAATTAAAATGAAGTGAGAGAAAAATACGAGGAGGCAGGAAAATTTTTAAAACGAGGAAGACAAGGAAAGGACAGGAAGAATGAATAGCAGGAAGACAATGATGGTAGTAAGAGAAGCATATTCCAAACAAAAGAAAGTCAATATCAACTTAAGACAACGAAGAATATTACCGTCATGAGTTACGTCGCATCCTGTACGTAGCGCGTCAAAACAATATTGCATATGTGGAATATGTCTAAATGTTAACAGATCGTAATAAAAACCGAACTCAGCAGCTAAAGATGTTATTAAATAGTCATCATACTGTGCTGAGATTATTACAGAGTCCTGACTTCGAAGAAGGACATAAAAATGTAACCTTGCACCCAGTTCAAATCAAAGTTCTTACTCGTAATAGGTAGGCTATTTCTCAGATAAGTATTTTTGCATGTACCAGATCTGTTACAGGATATAAAGGCTACCATACTACTTCAATCTTACATCCATAGTACAGTTCTCAGACTTGAATAATAGATATACATTATGGAGATGTGTTAACGTGCCTTTGCACCAGTGTTGCCAACTGGACTGAAATCCCGTCAAAATTTCAAAGTAGCGGACGGGCAAAGGATGGCTTTGACGGATGACGGATTTTCCGGCGGAAATTAGGATTTACATCGTCTTTTGACTTTTTTAGCTGCTGTCATTTTTAATTGTTTAAATTTTGAGGGAGCATAGACCAATCTAGCACATCAATTACAGAACTAGAGGCAGATGATGTGGATGAATTATTATTTTAATCAAGATTGGTAAGTAAGTTGTATTAAAATTTGCTTTTTATTTGTATGTAGATATATGGAGTGGGTCTTATTTTTTTTTAATTCTGACGGATTCTGACGAATTTCGAGATGTTAGACTGACGGGGATACAATTGATGTATTGGCAACACTGCTTTACACAAGGTTAGTAAAAAGTATGGAATATTTCCTGTAGCTTTCCTATTTGCAAAGTTTATGAATAAACTCTATATGCAAAAGTTATAGGGGTAAAAATCTTTTAGTCGGCCTGGGTAGCTTAGTCGGTATAGCGCTGGCCTCCTGTGCTCGACGTTGTGGGTTCGATCCTGGTCCAGGTCGATGACATTTAAATGTGTTTAAATGCGACAGGCTCATGTCAGTAGAGTTACTAGTAATTTTTACATTTTTGTATTTTATCATTTCGACAGGCCCGCTTAAAAGGAAAACAACTCCAAATTTAAAGTTTTGAGAATTACTGCATTTTAGAGTTTCATGCTATTGTGAAAAATCAAATTAACGTTACTATAATTTAAAACTTATAGTAGGCCATATCATTAACATAATTTGAAGTAACTTCAATGATCCTTGAATTTTTCTCTGCAGCATGAAACTTTAAAATGCAGTCTCCTCAAAACTTTAAATTTTGAGCTAATCGCCTATGTATGCAATGGAAGGGGAAAGAAACTGGCCACCCTCCCCTTTATCTCCTGGCCTAGTTTCCTCATAAGTGGTGCCTTATTAGTATCGCTTGTGACGTTCAGACCTGTCTTCGGACAGTTTACTAAACAACAACAACAACAATGTATGTGTATAAAACAACAAACAATTGGTTTAATATACAGTAAGAATGTCATGAATTAAATAATCGCTGACAAAAATTAATGAAAAATAATTGAATGATAAAGGTTCTTGAATGGTGCGCTTCAAATACATCCTGATTTCAACTCATTATACTGTATATAATTAAGATAATAAAATAAAATGAAGGATAAGACGCAGTGTTGCTGGAAACATTAAACAATTTCCAAAACAGAATTATGCCTTGTTTTGTAGTGAATGGGAGACATTTCGAACAATTTCTGTGAACTGATAACTAAGGTTCGGATAAAGTAGCTGTATCAGGATAGGCATCCTTGGTCCGTGCGTTTTGTTCAAAAACATTAACTAGTTGTCACGTATCCCCCAGCCGAAAGTAGTGGCGACGTATATTCAGTTCCTATCGGCTGTATCATTGATGTTTTAGCCTAGATCATATATGTAACAGATAGGTCGGCCTTATAGGCTTTGACATTAACAACTTTTGTCAGGTTTACTACGTTGCCATCTAGTTGTTACATAAGGAGTCACGTCATAATTCTCATTTGAATTGCATTAGTGACTGTACTGCCATCTCGTCTTCGTTTACGGCGGACGGGTGTCGATCCTGGCGGTTGTTCTCTTCAAAGTGCTGCCGATTTTAACATAACGATGAGTGATCTGTTACATATATGATCTAAGGTTTTAGCTAGCGGTGATGAGCGCTCTTCCCAGCAGGTTGAGTTTTAACTAGTGGAAGGTGGTAGTGTTTATTTAGTCTGAATCAGGTCATGGTCTTATCCTATACAGCTATACAGCCTATGCTGATACAGCTACTTTATCCGAACCTTACTGATAACATATAGGCCTAGTTAGAATATTGATACATTGTTTTTCATGGTTAGGCCTTATATTTATTTAAATTCTATTCCCAATATTCAAATAGTGGTTGAATTTCAAAGTTTCGTATCCATTTTCTAAGTCATCAATGCGCTTTTTTAATTCATAAAAATATATTTTTGCATTTAATACGTTTTGAATACTAGTAAAGATTTTGAATAATTGGGAGGAGTGGGAAAAACTTGACAACCCACATAAAGTTAAATGTAAGGAAATGAAGTTTATTCTATAAAAGGAAATGCAAGTTATTAATAAAGAAGTACTCTGACATGTATAGTCTGAAAGTGATATTAAATAGGCCTATATGCTACGGATTTGCTCCAAATCGGATTTATGTGGATAGAACTTTTCATTCATACCTTATGAAGTTCGTGCATTTCGAAATAAACGGAAAAGGTCTATATCACAACTGTAAGTTACTTCTTCCCTACCTCATTATGTATAGCGGCCATGTTGATATTGATCTTTATTAATACTTTTCTTGAGCTTGTAAGCATATGCGCAATTTAACAACATAAGCGTCACACTCCGCCACCTGTTATCCAATTGGAATAAACTTGTATTTAACAACACAACAAAAACATATCCTCGTCATCCACTACCCTATTCAAACAACAGTGAGTTCAACAACAAACTTTACATCCCCCCCTCCCCCGATTGAGACATTTTTGCGTTTAACAGTAAGTTAGAGGCTTAACTCTGAAATCCGTTGCCACAGTGAAACAAACTTCGTTTAATAACACAGACGTAACTTCGTCATCCGTTGACCGATTGGGACAGATTATCGTTTAACAATACTGACATAACTCCGTAATTTGCTGACCAATTGAGACAAACTACTATTTAATAACATAGATAAAACTTCATTATCCGTTGACCAATTGACACAAACTATCGTTTAAGAACATAGACATTACCTCATCATCCGTTGACCGATCGAGACAAACTATCGTTTAACAATATTGACATAACTCCGTCATTCGCTGACCAATTGAGACAAACTATCGTTTAAGAACATAGACATTACCTCATCATCCGTTGACCGATCGAGACAAACTATCGTTTAACAATACTGACATAACTCCGTCATTCGCTGACCAATTGAGACAAACTATCGTTTAAGAACATAGACATTACCTCATCATCCGTTGACCGATCGAGACAAACTATCGTTTAACAATATTGACATAACTCCGTCATTCGCTGACCAATTGAGACAAACTATCGTTTAAGAACATAGACATTACCTCATCATCCGTTGACCGATCGAGACAAACTACTATTTAATAACATAGATAAAACTTCATTATCCGTTGACCAATTGACACAAACTATCGTTTAAGAACATAGACATTACCTCATCATCCGTTGACCGATCGAGACAAACTATCGTTTAACAATATTGACATAACTCCGTCATTCGCTGACCAATTGAGACAAACTATCGTTTAAGAACATAGACATTACCTCATCATCCGTTGACCGATCGAGACAAACTATCGTTTAACAATATTGACATAACTCCGTCATTCGCTGACCAATTGAGACAAACTATCGTTTAAGAACATAGATATTACCTCATCATCCGTTGACCGATCGAGACAAACTATCGTTTAACAATATTGACATAACTCCGTCATTCGCTGACCAATTGAGACAAACTATCGTTTAAGAACATAGACATTACCTCATCATCCGTTGACCGATCGAGACAAACTATCGTTTAACAATATTGACATAACTCCGTCATTCGCTGACCAATTGAGACAAACTATCGTTTAAGGGGAGAGGATGGTGTTTGTTTTTAACTTTTTTTTCCTATTCGGTGTAAAATATTAAAATTTGTATGTACAGAGCTCATAGCTGTAGCAACTCAACCAAAAATAAATATTTTGAAAAAAAAAAAAAATTATTTGGGGGTCCAGATTTGAAAAAATATATATACCCAATGCAGGATTTTACTAAAACCGATATATCTAAACCATTTTTAAAGGTAGATTCATCCAGTTTTTTGCAATGTACTTACAAAAGCATGCTCTACAAACTGTCTGTAACAGAATTTTGATATTAATCCCTACGTTTGTAAAATAAACAATTAAAATTTAACAATACTTTTCTGAATTCCTTTCTTGCAAACAAACGGACGTAGTTTTAAAATGAAATCAATTAACAAAATTCTATTAGAGAGAAACGTTTCCTAATAGTCTAAAGAAGTGTGTTCTACATTTCATACTTGTATCTTTAATAGTTCAGAAATTATATCCATTTTTGTCTGGCATGTAGCAAAAAAATGAAGTTACCGTAAACCGATAAAAGGGGACGAGTGATTTAAAAATCCATAGTGCAGGAAGTTTAAAAATGGCGTCTCAACATCCGATAAGGGCACAAATACCCACGAAATGTTATGCAATGCATTTCACACATATCAAAGAGTATTTTAAAGATTTTTTTTTTTTTTTGAAAATTAAATTTACCGGGAACAACAGTAAAAGGGGGCGAGTGATTTAAAAATCCATAACGCAGGAAGTTTAACAATGGTGTCTCAACAACTGATAAGGGCACAAATACGCACAAAATATTATGCTATGCATTCCACACATATCACCATCCTCTCCCCTTACGAACATAGACATTACCTCATCATCCGTTGACCGAGTGAGACAAACTATCGTTTAAAAACATTGACATAACGCCGTCATCCGTTGTCTCATTGAAACAAACTATCGTTCAACAACATAAATATAATTCCGTCATCAGTTGTCCGATTGAGACAAACTACCATTTAACAACATAGCCATGACTCTGTCATCCACTGTCAGTGTAAAACAACTTGCGTTTACCGGATAAGATAAGTCTTACTTCTTACCGAAGTCGTTACTATAGTCATCTCCGTTTATTTAAGTTTTAACCTGCAATATATTAGAACCGACTATCATGTCTGAAAGAGATGCTCAACAGCCAAAACTTTAATGATGAAAAGATAATCATCTATGAACTTCGCGTTCCTTATTTTAGCATGCAGTATAACATCATAGCTAATCGTTGGTCAGTACACGGAATTCATTTTGGAGTTCGTGGTACCATCTCCAAATACACCTATCTTTCAAAATCAAAAGGGATTTCCTTAGAGAAATTCTAAAGTACTCAATCCAAATTTTGTAGTTTCATGTCTATTTCAAGGTATTTCTTTTGTAATTAATTGTATATATTTTCATTGTTTCATTGTAAACTTTTATGTAATTATGTATTTGTTTTCTCGTGGTCACCCTCATTGAAGGGCAGATAGTTTTATTTTATAAATCCTATATAATAATACTTACTTACTTACAAATGGCTTTTAAGGAACCCGAAGGTTCATTGCCGCCCTCACATAAGCCCGCCATCGGTCCCTATCCTGTGCAAGATTAATCCAGTCTCTATCATCATACCCCACCTCCCTCAAATCCATTTTAATATTATCCTCCCTTTCTACGTCTCGGCCTCCCTAAAGGTCTTTTTCCCTCCGGTCTCCCAACTAACACTCTATATGCATTTCTGGATTCGCCCATACGTGCTACATGCCCTGCCCATCTCAAACGTCTGGATTTAATGTTCCTAATTATGTCAGGTGAAGAATACAATGCGTGCAGTTCTGTGTCGTGTAACTTTCTCCATTCTCCTGTAACTTCATCCCGCTTAGCCCCAAATATTTTCCTAAGCACCTTATTCTCAAATACCCTGAACCTATGTTCCTCTCTCAGAGTGAGAGTCCAAGTTTCACAACCATACAGAAGAACCGCTAATATAACTGTTTTATAAATTCTAACTTTCAGATTTTTGGACAGCAGACTGGATGATAAGAGCTTCTCAACCGAATAATAACAGGCATTTCCCATATTTATTCTGTGTTTAATTTCCTCCCGAGTGTCATTTATATTTGTTACTGTTGCTCCAAAATATTTGAATTTTTCCACCTCTTCGAAGGATAAATCTCCAATTTTTATATTTCCATTTCGCACAATATTCTGGTCACGAGACATAATCATACCTATATAATAATAATAATAATAATAATAATAATAATAATAATAATAATAATAATAATAATAATAATAATAATTAGACTTCGTGGAATTGCCACGAGAATCGTAAGGTTTACTGCGCACGCGGTATAGACTGTATGAGAATGGGGCGTGCAACGGATGGAGTATGCCTCTGATGTAAACACTGAGCAGTATACTGCGGTTACAATAAAACCTGTATCCTGCATTCAAGAAATATAATGAATGATCATTGAAGTAGGAAACGTCTAAACATGTAAATACACAATTATTTTGTAGTGAGATATATTAACTCTTAAAATGTAATGTAATATACTCACATCATCCTTGAATATGTGAATTGAAGTGAAGAGTTACGTATATTTTGAGCGACTGCAAAGTAAACCTCCTCCGATGGTCACTCAAACAGTTTTTATATTGGGAAAATGTACGTTCAACATCACACGATGTAATAGGTGCATATTTGAAGAACGGAAAATCACTATTTTCAGTACACCAACTTCAGACGTTTTGTCGTGACCTGATAGTACGAATACATCATTTATAATACGAAGTTATGAATAGGCAGAATTTTTAGCAATAATGTTTCTCAACTTACATTTCATTTTTTCTGAAATTAGTGAATTATTATTTTGGATAACAGTTTGTGATATTTTATACACTATATTAAGGGCTTCTGAGAGTTGTAGATTAAACGATTCTAACAGGGTGATGCTATTGGACACGATTTTAAAATTAGAATCAATGAATAGAATATCTTCCAATAGCTGTTCAGAAGGCAATGATTTTACAGCTGCAACAGCGGAACTGTCTGTGCTATCCAATGCATAAATTACCTCCATTATTTTGCCGTAATATTTTGCATAATAATTAACAGCATCCAACCACGTTTTTCAACGGTCAAGACTGGTTGCGGGGGTAAGGATACTCCAGAGGCAATTGTTTGGAACAGCAACACTCTCATTGTAGTATGTTTGATTGAATTCTTGTCTGCACTGAATAAATGTTAAGCTTTGACTATTCCAACCACAGTAATGCAAAAACAAGTGCTTACTTAGGTATACATTAGCTGTAGATGCTCTATCTATTTGGACCGGTCACAACTCTTAACATGAACTGCTTATACTACGAGACCGGAAGGTCGCTCACCTCCTCTATACTACCGTACATCGGCAACCTGATTGCATGCTGCGTGTGGCAATTCAACGAAGTCTAATAATAATAATGATAATAATGCAATTACTGAATCGTGTTCACGTGTATATTAAATATCTTTAAAATATGATAAAGGTTAAAAAAAAAACGTAAAATCTTCATCCTGTTAAAATATTGTTAACAGCATTTAACACTATCAAATTTTTAACTTTTAAACTTTTATCATGGTTTAAATTAGCGATGGCCAACTGGCCGCCCGTGAAGTCATTTATTCCGGTCCCGGTGAGTCTCAGGTATATTTTTAAAATCGTAACTTCTACTCCTGTACTGACACAGTATTAATTTCTTAGGTTAGCGCTGGCCTTCTATGCCCAAGGTAGCGGGTTCGATCCCGGGCCAGGTCGATGGCATTTAAGTGTGCTTAAATGCGACAGGCTCATGTCAGTAGATTTACTGACATGTAAAAGAACTCCTGCGGGACAAAATTGCGGCACATCCGGCGACGCTGATATAACCTCTGCAGTTGCGAGCGTCGTTAAATAAAACAGAACATTTTCTTAGTTTTTTTTTAACCTTTATCATATTTTAAAGATATTTAATGTACCTGTGAACACGATGCAATAATTGTATTGTTATTATTATTATTATTATTATTATTATTATTATTATTATTCTTTGTGCTGAACTGTAATTGGCGACTGGCTATTGTAAAGTACATTAAATAAATATATAAGTAAACAAATAAATAAATAAAATTATTATTATTATTATTATTATTATTATTATTATTATTATTATTAGGTATTTTACGCTGCTTTATCAATATCTTAGGTCATTTAGCGTCTGAATGAGATGTTGATAATGCCGGTGAAATGAGTTCGCGGTCCAGCACCGAAAGTTACCCAGCATTTGCTCGTGTTGGGTTGAGGGAAAACCCCGGAAAAAACCTCAACCCGTTAAGTTGCCCCGACCGGGAATCGAACCCGGGCCACCTGGTTTCGCAGCCAGACGCGCTAGCCGTTACTCCTCAGGTGTGCACAATATTATTATTATTATTATTATTATTATTATTATTATTATTATTTTTATTATTATTATTATTGTTGTTGTTGTTGTTCTTGTATCAAATATGCCTCTACTTGCTAACGAATTGTATCCTATATTTACAGTATTTAAAATATTATACGTTAAAAAAAAAGTATTTTTTTTTTTCGGCAAGGGAGCGAAATTTTTATTTCGTTATACTGAATTTTTCGTAATAAAAGATATTCGTGAATTTGAAATATTTAAACATTAAATTATATGGGAAAACGACATGGGATGGGGAAGAAAGTAATTTCGTAATACCGAATGTTTCGTTATACTGGCGTTCGTTATAAGTAGGTCCTACATTTTACTGTAGGCCTATTGCTTAAATAAGTTACAATTTCTCTACTGTGGCATTACAATATACCAGTACGTAAGCAGACAGGATATCTGTCTGGTTGCCATAGAGACTTGAGCGCTGGTGTAGCTATCATTAGATCTGCTTTACGTGGGTAATGGAGTTTTCGAAAGCGTAATGTGGATCATGCGCAAAGTGAACCCATCAAATTATAAAGTGCGCCATTAAGATGGGGCGATAGTCGCTCGCTCTCAAAAGTCATCAAGTCGCGGTAATTATCACCCGCCATTAAAATGTGAGATGCCCACATTAAAGCGAATCAGGGGCAGCTATGCAATTTTGAGTATTACTGCCTGAGTGAGAGGACTCGGTGTAATTTGTAGCTTACCAAGATTCCCAAGATCACACCAGTAGAATGACGTCACAGTTCCCTCCAGAAGCACTTCTTCGACATCAACTTTTCCGTATTGTTTTCTTTATTCTCGGTTATCACGATAATCGTCATCATCATCATCATCATCATCATCATCATCATCATCATCATCTTCCTCCTCACCTCCATTATTTTTTTACTTATTATCATGTTCATCATCTTCGTCCTTTCCTTCATCTTATTCGTTATTTCCTTTTTCTTCTTCGTAATTTTCTCCCTCATAATCATTTCCTTTCCAATCTGCTTCCTTCTTTTGTTTGTATTCGAAATTTTCTTCCTGTTAATTTTCTTCCTCACCTTCGCCATTCTCTTCTTCATAGAGAAAGACAGTCTGTCAGCTTTCCCAATAACGGGACTGCCTCATTGGACAAAGCATAACAAACACAGAGTGAAAACAAAAACAGACCACAAAAGAGAAATGTGGGGAACGAACAAAAAAGGGAAATTAAGTACAGATAATAGCATACACATAACAGGCCTAAACATAGTAAACAAATAGATTAGACGTTGAAACAAAAGTTCTTCCTTCTTAGGAAACAGAGTACAGGTGGTATTTTAAAAGGCAAGTGATCCTCTGATAGCAGTAAGGGAAACATCACGAATGAAGTCGTTGTTCAGCTGGAACTTCTTGCAGAAACCGACAAAGAGGCGTATTGTGCCCCAAGCGCCAAACGAACATTGTGAACGAAAATAAGACGAAAATGAAGTGTATATTAATAAGAGAAGGAATATACTAACATGAGGAAGAATGTACGAACATGAGGAAGAATATACGAACATGAGGAAGAATGTACGAACATGAGGAAGAATATACGAGCATGAGGAAGAATGTACGAACATGAGGAAGAATGTACGAACATGAGGAAGAATGTACGAACATGAGGAAGAATGTACGAACATGAGGAAGAATGTACGAACATGAGGAAGAATGTACGAACATGAGGAAGAATGTACGAACATGAGGAAGAATGTACGAACATGAAGAATGTATGAACATGAGGAAGAATGTACGAACATGAGGAAGACTGTACGAACATGAGGAAGAATATACGAACATGAGGAAGAATATACGAACATGAGGAAGAATGTACGAACATGAGGAAGAATGTACGAGCATGAGGAAGAATGTACGAACATGAGGAAGAATGTACGAACATGAGGAAGAATGTACGAACATGAGGAAGAATGTAAGAACATGAGGAAGAATATACGAACATGAGGGAGAATGTACGAACATGAGGAAGAATATACGAGCATGAGGAAGATCATGAGGAAGGATATATACGAATGTGAGAAATAATATTCAATTGTCGAAAAGGTCATCATAATGATAACATCAAATCCTTGTGGCTTAATTGTTAATGCGAAAGTTAGCTTGATCTTGAAGATTATTTGTTTAGCAGTAGGATAGCTTAGACTTTGTGTCGTAGGTTGATAGTTCCCCATTGCTCTTATACAGTGGCAAGTATGATTGTGAGTCAAGTAATAGGAAAGAGAAGTCTTACGAAAAAAAATCATAATTTTTTAATTGGTCATTTTACGACGCTTTACCAATTGCTATGGTTATCTAGCGTCTGAGCGAGATGAAGGTGATAATTCCAGCGAAATGAGTCCAAAGTCCAGCGCCGAAACTTACCCAGCATTTGCTCTTAATAGGTTGAGGGAAAACCCCGGAAAGAACCTCAACCAGGTAACTTGTCGCAACCAGGATTTGACGGTCCACAACGGTGGACATTATTATTAGTTTTATTATTATTATTATTATTATTATTATTATTAATATTATTATTATTCTATAAACTTACATTTTAACAAAAAAATAATTTGCTTTTAAAATCTTTTGTGACTGCACAATCCTACACATCTCCTACATATCAGTAAAAATGTCATCTAGGATTAATTGCTGAATGCTGGAGTTTAAATTAATTCTATACCGTGAAGTGGAGGTGATGATGATGATGGTAATGGTGATGATGATAATAGAGGTGACAGTACTGATAGTGATTATAATAAAATTGTGGCATAAAAATGGCAACGATGATAATATTGAACTGTGTAAACAATAATTGCATTTTCTCCATCCTCCAGTGTGGTATTCTGCCACACCCAAAAAAATCACCCTCAGAGCGTCTGTAACCTGTTACAAAAAACACATCTCCGTGCCGTGACCAGGATTCGAACCTGGGTTATTGCGGCCACAACGCAATGTCCTAACCACTAGACGATCACGGCTACTGGAAGTTGCGAAACAGGAATTTAATTTCATGTTTTAAGTGAGAGCAAGTGAAAGTCTCACGAGAGCGATGTTGTGTGACGTAGACAGCGTTCCCTTGACGACGCTAATGTCAACTGTTACAAATCACCACGACCACAAGCAAAAGGAAATGGACAGCCAGCCTTCGGGGTACGTCAATACTTGTGTCTAATAGGCATGTAACTTACCATGACGGTGTATTGAGGGCGTGGAAGAATGCGACAACCCTTAAGGCAACTGGGAGGCTGTACACCCTCGGATTAAGTGTAGAATCAGGGAACATACAAATTAATAATAATTTGAATACATAAGTAAATTGTACTGAAAACTTATCGGATTACATGCTGAATTCATTCACACTTTTACTTTAATTACGAATCAGTACCAAAGAAATTTGAAAGATACTAAAAATTCAATCGAATTTATCTTTACAACAAAAGAACAACGTTCATTAGCTCCAATGAATCGACTAGCTGCGAATATGAAATCATTAGGCCTTACTTAAAATCTACTGGCTTTTAAGGAACCCGGAGGTTCATTGCCGCCCTCACATAAGCCCGCCATTAGTCCCTATCCGTGCAAGATCAATCCATTCTCTATCATCACATTCCACTTCCCTCAAATCCATTTTAATATTATCCTACCATCTACGTCTCGGCCTCCCCAAAGGTCTTTTTCCCTCCGCCTCCCAACTAACAGTCTATATGCATTTCTGGATTCGCCCATACGTGCTACATGCCCTCCCCATCTCAAACCTCTGGCTTTAACGTTCCTAATTATGTCAGGTGAAGAATACAATGCGTGCAGTTCTGCGTTGTGTAACTTTCTCCATTCTCCTGTAAGTTCATCCCTCTTAGCCCCAAATATTTTCCTAAGCACCTTATTCTCAAACACCCTTAAGGGGACACTCAACTTAAAAATTGGAGAAAAAGTGTTATAGAAATGAAAAATTAAATTTCTACACTAATTTACGCGACAGAACTGAATCAATACGCAGAATTCTTCCCCTATTCATTGAGAAGTCACAGTCAAATGCACAAAGCCAAACAATAAAAAATGATAATTAAAAGTGATATTTCAATTAATGATTGATGAAAAATTGAAATATTTTTATTTTGAAAAGTATTGGATCTAATGAGCTGAGATTTTGCATATTACTTTCCATGTGTATATTAAACTTTTTCTCCAAATTTGAAAAAGATTGGTCAAATAGGAAAAAAGTTCCAAAATATAGTTGAGTGTCCCCTTAATCTCTGTTCCTCTCTCAAAGTGAGAGTCCAAGTTTCACAGCCATAAAGAACAACCGGTAATATAACTGTTTTATAAATTCTAACTTTCAGATTTTTTGACAGCAGACTGGATGATAAAAGTTTCTCAACCGAATAATAACAGGCATTTCCCACATTTATTCTGCGTTTAATTTCTTCCCGAGTATCATTTATATTTGTTACTGTTGCTCCAATTTATTTGAACTTCTCCATCTGTTCGAAAGATAAATTTCCAATTTTTATATTTCCATTTCGTACAATATTCTCGTCACGTGAGGCCTACCTAAACAAAATATGGATGGTGTTCGGGTAAATGGGGTAAGTCATTTTTTATGCAAATGGAATTTTGTTCCCGAGGTGAATACATTAGTGTGCAAAAAACATAATAATACTAGCAATTGCTGTTTTATTTTTGTAGAAAATTATCTCTACTAATAACAAATCTGTAATCAAACTTTTTCTGGTAATTTTCGATTTTAAAAAAATAATTGATGTCAACATGTAGGCCTATAATTAATCATCCTGAGACCAAAAATGTTTTTTGTAGTGATTCTTCAGCTACAACAAAAAAGTTATGAAACATTAAATAATGCAGAGATTCAATTATTACAATCCATCAGCGTCAATTCAGCACATCGGACAGTTTCAGAAGGAAAAATTTTCTGTCCTGATTATGACGAAGTCTATGAAGAACCATTTTCTGAGGACTGGGTGCAGTGTAGTGGGTGCAAAGCATGAAGAGTGTTCAAGCTACGAAGGCGCTGGACTTTTTAAATGTTACATGTGTTGACGCGCTTTCTTAAAGGACAACGTGAGCAGTCTTATAGGACAGTGCCTGTAAGATTGCGCGTTCACAATTTTTCAAAGAAGTATGTTTGCAAAGAACAAATATTTCATTTTTGTACCTTTTTTCATATTATTGTGATCTTAAGATTCAAGACTTCCGTTTCATAAATATAGTTTTTATGTTGGTCTCAAAAATGAGTATCTATGGATACAAATCTACTAAGTGCGCAATCTTAGGAGCATTTAACTTAAAATCTGATCTAATAGCGTAAGATACAAGCAAAATATAAGTAAAATAAATTACAAAAATATTACGGATCTACACAAACTAAAATAATTTCACCTTTAGTAATAAATTGTTCAACATAATGACGGTATTTCTGTGGGTACTGCTTTTATCCGATAATAATAACTTACTAAATACCCTAGAGAGCAAATGACAATTGATGTGTTGCTATCCTGTAGCCTACGCTTCATTATTATTATTATTATTATTATTATTATTATTATTATTATTATTATTCGCTAAACTGCAGAATTTGCTACGATAGCTTTGAACCGTGCCGTTACGGTTACGACCAAATTAAACTAAATACACAATGTCGCCAACATAAAGACATGACGTTGGTCCGTGGCTTCGTTAGAAGGAAACATTTGTTTTCTCTCTCTCTCTCTCTCTCTCTCTCTCTCTCTCTCTCTCTCTCTCTTTACTTCAGTCGTTCTGAACATTACTGAGAGATAGCACCACTGTTAACGACAAGATGTGTGTAAATATTCTGAGTAGATTTCGTGGCTTAGATGAGGGTCTCGCGATGGAAACAGTTTTGCTTTGACGCATGCGCGGAC